>NC_056624.2:170913075-171218253 GCF_002870075.4 Lactuca sativa | reverse complement strand
CAAAATCTTATTCCATGTGCATGTATTTGTTTATATGTTTGTGTGGTTGTTTTGCGTAAAATAAACGAAATCCATTTCGATTATACCAATGTACTTTTAGAATACAATACTTATATTTATACATCACCGTACTTTCAATTTTTCTTATATTTTGCATTTTAAAAAAAATAAAGTGTTATTCTCTCAAGTGTAGATTCATGAAGACATAAAATATTAGTTTCATAAGACAACTATATTTTTGCTATTATTAAATATTATTTTGATTTGTCTACCGTGTAGTACACTTGTTATACCTAGTATTTGATAAATCATAATTCATTAATTCTTTAAAAAAATCGATTTTTATATATTCATGTTTTAATATGGAAGAATTCAGTATTTAAACTCATGTATGTGTAGTTTACTTACATTTACAAAACAAAAGAATAAAAAAAATTAAGGCTATCGAGTCAGGTTGAGCGGCCTCAAAGTCCAATACTGAAGGAATAAGAGCCTTTATGCCGAGAGCCTTAACCCTTAATTAAGCAAAATCATTGACCTTGCATCTGGTTTGATTAGGACAGTATCACATTTCATCATAAAGAGTATCTAATTCTTTCTTACCAAATAAGACATCAAACTAATTGGTTCGGATGATCAATTCATTCTTTCTTTATGGCAAGCGAATAGCTAAAGAGCTTATGAAAGAACATTGTCTTCTCCTATTCTTAAAAACATCTTTAAAATAGTTATTAAAGAGACTAGCACTTTTAACAGGAAAAGCAAACAAATACCTCCTTTAATTTGGTGGCCTCTTCCTTGATAAGAATTAAAGAAGAATAAGAATATAGGACAAATATAATTATAATATAAGACCAAAAATCAAACATAAAAAAAAATAAATAAATAAGAAAACTAATGACTTAATATCATATTTTACCTATTCTACATTTGAATTTATTACTCAGTAAAATTAATGAATTATTAATGGCCTATCAAATATTAATAACTTATACTCATAAAAGAAACTATGTAATTTTCTTTCAAAAATGATACCAGTTATAAAGTATATGTATGTTGATGTAGCGATATAGTCGACCGAAGAAGGGTAGAGAGTAGACAACCGATGAAGTTGTCAATAGCGGCGGCATTAAAGAAAAAAAGGCAATAATGATGGAGATAAACCCAAAAAACGTGAATGTAGTATCCGGAAAACTCAAAATCAAGGGTTATATAGTTAACAACGACAACGGTAGGAAATGTACCATCTCTAAAATTACATAGAGCAATTAAAGTAATAACATGGATTTTTGGTGATTGTTAGATTAATTTCATATAATTACCGTTGGTATTTTTTTTTTTTTTGAAACAGCGGAATCATATTAAAAGCCACCACTAAAAGGAGAGCTGGATAATAAAAAGAAAAGTACAAAAACAATTACAAAATACAGAAGCATAATCATACCAAATAGCCCAGTTACAGTTCTCGTATTTCCTCCTATGGTTACCCAACTAAACACCAAAGTGATAATATTATCCTCCAATTTTGAAGTAGAGACACATTTTGTTGACAACTTTGTCATTTCGAGCACGCTAAACACACAAAAGATAGACGTAGATGATGGCTAAACGAAGATTTCTTTTCTAAGGGCAATTCCCCGATGAGCTGTGAAACTTACCATCCCAGCAACAACCGAAGAGAATTGCTAGAATGGGACCTTACAATTCTAAGGTGTTGTTTGTTTTTTCTCTGCAGATCTGCGTGACAACTTCTGTCTGCGCCGCGCAGACGACGCGCAAACATATACCCTCGCAGAATGTTTGTTTTTTTAAAAGTGTACAGACTTCAAAATGTCTGTGCGAGGTCTTCTTGGCGCAGACATGGACCAATGTCTTCTAAGGTCTGCACCCCTCTTTAATCTAAAAAAAAAAACACGCTTTATTTTTTCTCAGTGCCTCCAACAACCAACATACATCTATGCCTCCCCCTCCATCGATGCTTATCTCCATCGGTCTTCTTCAACCTCTCTCCTCCTCCTCGTGCTGCCGACGCTTAGACTAGGACCGTCTTTTTCCTCATGACCGACCGCACCACAGACGCACTTCATTGTTGCCGGATTTCTCATATGCTCTGCAATCGTTCATGCTGTTCACCGCCGCCAGTCGTGTCCACCGTCTCCATCGCCACCTATCATGCCCACTGTGTCTCTATCATCATCGTCTCAGACCTCTATTGCCATTGGTAAGAACATTTTCCCTGAAATCAAATGGTATCTTCTAGGGTTTGTTGTACTTGCTAGAAATCAGATGTTATTGATACTGAAATCACATTAGTTTGCTGAAACATGAAAATCATATATACATTCACTGAAAATCAGATTTATTTGCTGAGATTAGATGTTCATAGGTGATGGAAATCATATTTATTTGCTGAAAATGTATATACTTTGCTGAAATATGAAAAATGTTGTTCGATTTGTTGAAATTAGTTGTTATTATTGCTGGAAATCACATTTTAGTTGAAATTTGATGTATATATTTTTGTTGGAAATCACATTTTAGTTTAAATTAGTTGTTATCGTAGCTGAAAATTACATTTTCAATTGAAATTAGATGTATATAGCCGTTGGAAATTATGTTTTAAGTGAAATTAGATGTTATTGATACTGAAATCACATTAGTTTGCTGAAACATGAAAATCATATATACATTCACTGAAAATCAGATTTATTTGCTGAGATTAGATGTTCATAGGTGATGGAAATCATATTTATTTGCTGAAAATGTATATACTTTGCTGAAATATGAAAAATGTTGTTCGATTTGTTGAAATTAGTTGTTATTATTGCTGGAAATCACATTTTAGTTGAAATTTGATGTATATATTTTTGTTGGAAATCACATTTTAGTTTAAATTAGTTGTTATCGTAGCTGAAAATTACATTTTCAATTGAAATTAGATGTATATAGCCGTTGGAAATTATGTTTTAAGTGAAATTAGGCTTTATTGTTGTTGGAATAGTATTTCATATATGATGTTTTAATGCTTGTAATTCATATATTTTGTAGTTCATTGGTATTAATTAGTGACTCATGGATGCAGGAAAGCTATTTGATAAAGGCTCACATTCTATAACCACAAATGACTAATGGATTCAGGTTACTATTTGATGAAATGTTTTTGTAACATGTATAGAGAACCCTATAAGTTATAAACATTTGTATAATAAGTGAAATTAGAACACTAGCTAGTGTGAGGAATGATTCATGAATTGCAACTTTGTTTCCATGTGACGTCAAAAAGATTTGAGGTTTGATTTATATTTCATTGTTGTATAATTTGAAAATAATAGATTTTAGAGGTTAGATTTTTGTTTGAGTGTTGTAATATTGTATGATTTGAAAATAATTGATTTTAGAGGTTAGATTTATGTTTTAATGTTGTATAATTTTAAATTTTTTTTTTGGTTGTAGGATTTATATATGATTTATGTTATAGCGTTATAAAAAAAATTATTAAAAATTTTTGTGTTGAAAAAGTCTTTTAAGTATAAAAAATAATTTTATTAAAATTTTAGTTTATTTCACTAGACTGCAGACGTTAAAAAACAAACAATCTTCTTCTTGCAGACTACAAACGTTTAGTCCACCTCTTCTACTGCATATGTTTGCAGATATGGTCCGCAAACTGCAGATGTTTTGTATCTCAAAAAACAAACAACACCCAAGTGAAGTATCCAATGCAAACCAACAACCGAAAAGAATTTTAAATGTACAATATTTGATTGAATTAAAAAAAAAAATACAATGATGTGTCCATCTAAAATATTAAAAGAGTGTTCATTTAATAAATTCCCTAGACATCATTTACTCCTCTAGTGTCCACCCTTAATATACATACTTTATCTTGGCTCAATTTGAAAATATGACCGTTAATATATGTTACTGTTGTAGTGTGACCGTTGGATTTTAAAGCTAAATTTGAAAATATGACTGTTAATATATGTTACCGTTATAGTGTGACCGTTGGATTTTAAATATCATTACAATTTAGCCGTTATCGCATTGCTACTTAAATCCGCATGTGCAAATGAAACACCGAAAAACATATCTTTCCCCAATGACAAAAACGAAAAACATAGCACCAAGCGCTGAGAAAATTTGTGTTCTCGCTCCAACATGGACAATACTAATTGAAGTTGAAGCTACAAGCTTTTTCTACCATGTTAAGTGTTCATTGCATTTCAAGTGTAAGTTTTGTTTTATCTACATTGTGTAAGCTATGCTTCATCACAAAGTAAGATTTATCATATATCTAAGAGTAAATTACTTAAAAATTGTATTCTTCATTATTAATACACTATCATATAGTATTGATTATGGTATGTAGACTTCAAGTTTAATGTATATGCTTAAACTTCATATGGTGAATAACTTGATGTTTATTATAACTTTTTTCAAGAAAACAATAAATCTCAGTGCTAGTCACCGGTCTAGCTAGACATGTTGGATAGCCCAATGTTGAAGCTAAATGCATATGCCTGAACATAGACTATTTTGGTAAGGATCGATGTTTAAATATTTATAGTGAGATTAGTATGATATTTTTTTCTTTTGAGTAATTGATATTTCGTTGCAGCCTTCTTTACATATTATATAAGATTTTCATCAACTTTGACAAATCAAAACTAATTACATTTCTTTTGAGTGATGGATTAATTGAACTTAATGAAAAAAGAAAACAGTATAATGAACACCAATAAATTCTAGAAAACAACGACTAAGGTATATATATACTATTATTATACTGTATTCGACTAAAATCCGTTTCCTTTAAAAGACCATGACTCTTTTTGAGCTTTCTTGATGCACACTTGCAGGCCGAATCCCGTTATACGAGATGGGATGGTTAAATAGTTGTTATCAGGAGTATGTTCCTTCCACTTTGTGGAGACTTCGGGTACACACTCCATCGATAAACATGCGTCCATGGATTTCACAGTCAGCCGATACACAAAACCATTCTTAAATGTGTCTGGTCCTACGCAGTCGACATTGAAGACTCTTCCATGTCCTACAACATCATGGTTGACGATGAAGATAACCTTTTCATTCCGTTCCTGAAGAATGACGTGCTTCTGGGTTGTTTCAACACGAAGATTGAAGACGGCATTGTAGACGAATTGAATAGCAGAGTGATGGCGACTGAAATGGTTGTACAGGAGCTTGCAAGAAGCGGCCAAGCCGCAGGAGGAATCAGGACAGAAACATAATGTATGCGGACATATGTTTTCATGCTTGGCTCTCTTGTGGTTCATCAATATCTCTTGGCATCCAAACTTCTTGTTCTTGCACTCTACTCGCAGTGATGCTATCAGCTTTTCCATTCCTCGACAATGCTTAAAGCCCTTTGGAACGCTGCATGAAGGACACTTGTTCTCTGAACGGATTAGGCAAGTATAGCATGATGTATGCCCATCATCACACTACAACAGAAACCAAATTAAATGATATATGCAATGAACAATGTTTCTTCTGATCTTGTTGAATTAGCAGCGCAAGGTTTAGCTAGATTAGATGTTGGAATTACCAGGAAGATCGGCGTACACAACGGATAATGACAGATACTGCAATTTAGCAAGTCTGGATCGGTGGCCACAATCGGAATTGCTTCACCTGCAACCTCCGGTACACCATCTGCCCCTTTGTCTTCCGCCTCAAGTCGTTGAGGATCGGAATTTGAATCGGAATCGGAATCCACCACTTCCAAGGGAACCATATCCACCTCTTGGTTCATCGCAGTAGATCGAGTGGTTCGCCGGTTCCTTCGTGCATGCTGAATCGGCCTTTGAGGCTGCGGCTGCGACGATGACTCGATGAACCGCGGCCGCTTATTAACGACCCCATATGCCCTTGTTATCTCCGCCTCCCATTGGCTGTCAACGATTCGCACCGTTGAAGAAGAAGCATGGCGGCTACTGTTGAGGTTTTGGATTCTGTCGGCCATTGATCTGGATTCTTTCTTTTTGAAATACTAAGATTCAGACACAGAAACACAGTACAGTCGCTGTCGAGAGCAGTGTTTGTTTTTACCAATAAGAATAAAAGATTATTTATACTCAGATTTCTAGGGTTCTGTGTTGGATCCTTTCATCATGTTCGATACTCACTGAGATTCGGGATTTGTTACTATAAATTTCAGGATCCAAATACATAGGCCCAAATTAAATATAACACCAACAGACTATGAATAATGTTTATATGTAGATATCGGATATTTGTAAATTTGTAATTTATTGGATTCTAAAAGAAAGTTAAAAGTTAAAAAGATTGAGTATTATACTACTATAGTCAACCATATGCATTATGCTTGCAGTTTATATACTTCAACTAATTAATGTTTTGATTAGTAGATAATTTGTGTTGGATAACCGATGAATATAAAACAATAATTTGTAGGAATACATAGGTGAGATAATTTGAAAGAAAACTTCATTTAGAAAGCAGATTGAAGTTTTCTTGTAGTGAAGGTATAAACAACGAGTCAATGATAGTGATAGAACAAACATACTCCCTTTTAATTAGAAATTATCATCATCACGTTAGAGTGAGACCACGAAAGTGTCTTTGTTTTTGTAATGAAGTTTTATGTTGGATTTGGATATATATCTATTTTTATCGGTCATGTTTAGAATTTTCAAAAATAATCATAACGTTCATATTTGTTAACGGTCATAAATTTTATGACGACAAAAATTATGTAAAATCACTTTAGGCTGAAGGGTGTAGTGCCATCGAAACCGTACTTCCTCCCCCGCCACGTAAACGCCATGTCATTTTTTACCACTCAAGTGTGGCTTCTTGTCACACCAAGGGAGTGGTGCCACACATTCTTTATTTTTTTTTTAACTATTTTAATTTAATAAAACTTTTTTTTTAAAACTATTTTACTTTAATAAAACTTCTATTTTAATAAAAAAACATAATTTATCATTACTTGAAAAAAAAAAAAAAAAAAAAAAAAAAAAAAAAAAAACATTACAATACATTACCAAAAAAAAAAAAAAAGAATACAAAAACCACACACATGACATTTAAATAATCCTGGAAACTTAAAAAAAAAACAAATAAAATAACTAAAGCAAACTACATAAAGTCCTTCTCCGAGAACTCGTCTTCGGGGTCATCCGGTTGATCCAAATTAAGGTTAATGATTTGAACCTCGTAAATGTGTTCCACCAAGTCATTGCGAAGATTGTGAAATGTTTCAGTACAAAATATCTCTGCTCTCTTGTTTATATACTCTTCCCCACCAATTTCTATTGGCTGTGTCTCTGGTATGGTTTCTTCCTCGTCAAACGCACATATCGCTCTTCCTTCGTCTTCAATAATCATGTTATGCAATATAAGACATGTATACATGATTTCTTGAAGTTTTTCCTCGCCTAAATAAGCTGCTGGTTTTTTCAATATGAACCACCGTTTCTTCAGAGCTCCAAAAGCACGTTCAACATCCTTCCTAGCTCTTTCTTGAGCTCTCTTGAATTTCTTTCGTCTAGAACCATGTGGAGCTATAAACGATTTAACAAACACAACATACTCAGGATAGATTCCATCGACCAGATAATAACCATACTTATATGGCGTTCCACGCACTTGAAAAGAAGAATCTGGTGCGGATCCATCGTATATGTTGTTAAATATTGGTGAACGATTAAGAATGTTGATGTCGTTAATCGAACCAGGAGAACCAAAAAAAGCATGCCAAATCCTCATATCTTGTGATGCAACTGCTTCAAGTATGACTGTTGGGTGACCATGATTACCTCGGGTAAATTGCACATGATATGCTGTAGGGCAATTTTCCCATGCGCAATTGAGACAATCTAAGCTTCCTAGCATTCCAGGAAACCCATGTACACTAGCATGATGAGCTTGCAATTACAAGATGGCATTACGTGTAGGCTTACGTAAATATTTTGGACCACAAAACTGAATCATAGTTTTGCAGAAAAAATGGAGACTATCTCGTGCGATCCTAGCAGACATCCTAAAACTTTCGTCTAACGCATCAGGCGGAATGTCATATGCTAATTGACGAAGTGCGGCCGTATATTTTGGTAAGGGAGTGAAACCGGGTGTACCTCTAGCATCGTAGCATTGTTGGAAAAAACTGCACTCCCTCGTTACATCTTCAACTATACGTACGAATAAACCTTTGAGCATTCTGAAGCGCCTACGAAAATAATACCATTGGTAAGTGACATTCTCTGCAAAATAGTCTTGCACCAAACGTTGGTTGGCTTATTCACGATTTCTGCAAATATATCTTCGTGTTTTCCGTTGAGAACTTGCAGCTACGTTGTTACATACAACGTTGTATGTTTGTTCCGCCATTTGAACATATGCAATAGCGATATCAAAAATAGTCTGAAATTCTTCAGAATATGACATTTTTAGGGAGTGGTGATTTTAATTTTTTTTTTTTTGAGAGAGAAGAGATTGTGTTGTGAAAAAAAGTGAACTTGATATGTATATATATAGGAAAGAAAAAGCAAAAGCAAAAGGAAAATAAATAAATAAATAAATACTCAACAACCAACAATCGGCAATCCTTCCCAATTCTCATCAACCAATCACAGAACGCAGCCTTGAAGGATTGCACTGCGGCCAAAACCGCACAAGACCGCGGTCTGGGGGCGGTGTGCGCGGTCCAGCTGGCGCGAACCGCGACCTAAAACCGCAGCCACACTGTGCAACCTTATATTATAATTGTGCAGTTGAAAAACTTTTTTAATTTTGTAAAATCAGTTTATTTAAATTTTATTTTATTATAACAACTTGCATATGTTAAAAAAAAACAGGCTTTTATTATAGACTGTAACCGTTTGGTCCGCCTTTTATTACAAGTTGTAGTCATTTGGTCCACCTAACATAATCTAATTATAATCAATCAACATCAGTATACATCGTCAATGCGACATTTGTGCTATAAGGATCAAAAGAAGGCAGATGAAAAAAATACAAGGACCAAATGTGTCCAACTCAAAAATAAAGTCGTCTAAGAGAGAAGATGAATTTAGGACTAAATAGAAAGAAACATATGTTACGTGCGAACATCTAAGTCATCTATTTATAATAAATAGGGATGTCAAAAAGTCCCGTGGGACCCCGTTCCCGTAGGGGCCCCGTCCCGTTTAGGTTTTTTTTTTTTTTTTTTTTTTTTTTTAAAAAAAATCGGGGGCGGCAAGGTTAACCCCCATTTTAATTTCGGGGGCGGGGGCGGGGGCGGGGGTAGGCAATCTCGTCCCGAAATCCACATGGGGACCCCGTTAATAAACTACACATATATTTACATATATTAATTATATAAATATAATAAACTATAACATGATTTTAAGCTTCCAAAATTCATCAAAAAACATGTTTTTAAGTTGTTAGTATAATTTTTTAAAATGCCATAACTTTTTTTATTAACATATAAAATTTTGCTATAAATAATTATTTATTACCTAAAAAATAGTTTATTTTAGCCTAAATAACAACTTCTTTTAGCCCAAAAAAAATAGCCCAAAATCAATTGGGGGGGGGGGGGGGGGGTAATAAAGGGGATTCAGGGGCGGGGCGGGGGTAGGAACATTGAACATTCCGGGGTCGGGGGCGGGGAGACGGTGAAATTTCGGGGGCGAGGGCGGAAGATGCACTCCCCGTCCCGTTTGCCCCCGTTGACATCCCTAATAATAAATCGACATCAATATGAAATGTTAATGCCACCCTAGTGCTATAAGGAGAAAAAGACGGCATACGGAAAAATCTAGCCATTATAAACAAGAAAAAAAAATAACCAATCATTTTTTAGTTTTTTAAAAAATAATCATTTTCTCTGATGCCATTATTCCAGAGTACTGTCATTCTGGAGATTTTTATTTTATTTTAGTTCTTTTATTTAATATTCAAAGAATATTGTTTTTTTTTCGAATACTACATTTCATAATGTTTAATTTCTCCGTTTTTCAATGAAATATCTAATTATGACATTAATATTGTATATAGTTCATATTACTATTTTTGTTTAATTTTTTGTTAAATTAAGCAAATAATGATTTTTTTTATTCCATAATTGTTCTTAAAGTTCGGAGTTTTTTTTTTTCCGAAAGCTGACATTTTAGTGTGGCATTTGGAATGCCGTTTCCGAAATTAGTAAAAAAATATTTTTTCTTGGTCCGAAATGCCTATTCTGGACAAAGTGGTTATTTTTGTTATTTTTTGGTTATTATCTTCGGATACATATTAAAAAGTCTTTAGATTTCTTAATAATAATAATAATAATAATAATAATAAATATTCACCCATTCAAACTACATATTATACTATCTAAAAAATTGATAATTATAGGAAAAAGGGATCTAGGTAAATAGGTAATCGACATTGCAATCACTAGACACTATACTTTTAACAAACATTTAATGACATACACTCCTTTTATGACATACAAACGTGTGTTTTCTAAAAAATGCTGTATTTTATAAAAAAGATTTATGACATTTATATTTGTATGTCAAAAACTTAGTGTCACAATAAATAAATAAACACAGAGTATGTCATCAAATGTGCGTGTCATCTTTCTTAGTAGTCATCTTATAATTTCCTAGCAAATAAACCACGCGTCCATTTTTTTCTCACAAAATCGACCAACTAGGGATTTTGACCTTAGACTTCGCAAAATCATTCACACGAAGCCTCACTCTTCCAACCATGGGCGGAGATAGCAGGGGGCTGTCGGATGCTCTGCCCCCTCAATCTCCTTTAAAAGTCCAAACTATAGTATATCGGTGTATGTATAATTTGAAGTCCACATAAGTTTTGTGTGATAAAAATCCCCAGGCAATCTTTATTAAAATTTCAGTTAATATATAGAAATGTAATAGGATTACGACTATGAGTAAACTTGGGGCCTACAATTAAAATCTCATAGACTTCAGCACTTCACCCATATTTTAGTTATGGATCTACCTACATTTACTTTAATTTGTTTAATTTCATTAGTTTCATTATGAGTTCTTTTAACTGTCGATTAACCAATATACAATATAACTCTTATATATGTAAGATTTCTTTTACACTATCATCCAAGACCTTTTTCGGACACAATATAAGCCCCTGTTTTCCTTAAATCCTGGCTCCGCCCCTGCTTGCAACATCGGTGATTGCGATTCCTTGGGCTCACCGTGCCGGTGAATGCAACTCATCACGCTCACCACGCCGACGATTGGGTTTCTACGTTCTCGTCCACCTCCCCCTGTTATACACCATCTACTACGACTCCTCATATTTACATGCCCTATGTCCACGGGTGGAACACAAACATTCTGACCAAAGTGGCCTTAACCACAACTTCAAATCATTGTTAACTACTTCATGATTGTTACTAATTTCTACTATTAAAGATTCATGTAATCAA
This sequence comes from Lactuca sativa, assembly GCF_002870075.4. Classification (NCBI taxonomy): domain Eukaryota; kingdom Viridiplantae; phylum Streptophyta; class Magnoliopsida; order Asterales; family Asteraceae; genus Lactuca; species Lactuca sativa. The sequence continues at coordinate 171,206,813 of NC_056624.2, read as the reverse complement.
ATGCATTTTAATGGTAGTCGAGTAATTATGTTTGTGATCGATTTATGTTGATAAATATAAGTCTTATAACAATAAAACGTATTAGTTGTTCAAGATATTATTACCCATAACTAATAAATAAGTGAAAGGCGTAACTATGAACATAAATATGCATTGTTTTCCATCTTATATTTGAACATAAATATGCATTATCATAATTAATCATTCTCTTGTATGTGTGTGTATGCCCCGACGAGGCAGTGAGGCAATGTCCAAATTTACAGGATACGTATTATCATCTTGTGGGGGTTTTTTCAACCTCTCAAAAATGCTTTCGTAATTCATATATTCTGTCATTATAGTTAACTAAAGTCTTATTGACTTTTATCTCTTTCGAATTTAAATATTCCATTTATGAAATTAAAGTAGTGTTCATAAAACAATGCGTCATTCGATCTAGATATTTGTAAATTTTTGTACAAAAAAAGTACATTGCCTTAGAAGAAAAAATATCGTACCTTAGAAGCGTGTAATGTCATTGCAATTTTCATACAAATCCTCCGTGGAAGAATCAAGTCTCGTTCTTAAACCCTAACGCCTCGTTTCCGAGTTTAACAAAAGAAAAGAAGAGAAGAGAAAAGAAAGTCGCAAGAGAAAAGAAGAGAAAGGAAAGGAAAAAAAAATTCTTTCGTGTTCCTGAGTTGGAGAGAAGTGGAAGAAAATGAATCATTTTGTTCGTTCTTTCTAAATCCTCCCAAATCGGAAGGAAAGTTAGGAGGGAAAGTGATCTTCCCATTTCCCTCTATTTCGTTCCACATCCCCTCTTTAATGAAACTCGGGAGCACCAATCTCTTTTATTTTCTTCTCATTTCCACTCATTTCCTTTTCTTTCTCTTGTTAAGTTGAACTCGGGAACGAGGTGTAAAGGTTTGACAGAACAAAAGAGAGGTTTCATAAGAATTTGATTCCGTAACAATGGGACTGGACGTTGGTCTAGATGCGTTAAAGGAGACGATGTATATCGGACAAAATCGTAAAGCCGTTGAAGCAAAATTTGTCAAGAAGGCCGGCGACGCATATGTACGCTTCTCTCGCTCTCTCAATTGTTTATGAATCGATCGATGATATATGAAGTTAAGGAAGGACATTGATTTAATTTATCTGTAATTTGATTTCGTCCCTAATTGAATTTATCCCTCGCATAGTGCCCCTCTTTTCCGCACTTGCGGCATGCACCACCGGACCTACAAACTCTGGTGTGACCCTTCCCACACTTCCCACAAGTGTGGCTGCTCTAATCTCCTACTCTAGAATCAATGGTCTTGGACCGTTTCGACGCCGACTGCGACTACACTGGAGCCTGCCTCAGCTCTCGCAACTGCAACTCAATCTCCAACTCCCGCCGTCTGGCGGCCTCTTGCAACTCCAACAAGGTCTCGCACCTCTGCGTAAACACAAACTGTCTGATATCTCTCTTGAGCATACTCAGATATCGGGACATCTGAGCCTACTCCGAAGCGAACTCAGGGCAAAAAATCGCCCTCTCAGTGAACATCCTAGTGATCTCAGTCACTGACTTCGAATCCTGCTTCAGCTCAAGGAATTCCTGAGCCAATCTCTCCCTCTCAACCCACGGAACATAACAAGTGCTGAACATCTCTTTGAACTGATCCCATGAAACCGCAGCCCTCTGTGCATCCGAATATGACCCCGTGGTCAATCTGCACCAATCCTTCGCCCCAAGCATCAACAGGTTCAGAGCACACCTCACCTTCTGATCAGCAGGGCATGAACACGTGAAGAAACACCCCTCCACATCTGAAAACCATTTCATAGCAACGATCGGGTCCTGAACTCCATCAAAAGTAGGAGGCTTCGTATTATCGAAGTCCCGATACTGAAAACCCCGATCGGCTCCTCCCCCTGCCGCTACTACAGTCGTTGTAGCTGCTGCGGCAGCCGTCTCTGTGTGAGCTGCATAGCGCTTATCAAAATACTCAACCATGGCGGTCTTGATCGACCCAAACAGTTCCGGCAACTCAGCCCGGAACAACGCAACAACCTCATCATGCAAGATCTCGCGAATCCTCGCATCCAACTCGCACGTGCTGATCTGACCAATAACCTCGGGCGGTACTGACCTGCCCGGAACTCCCTCTCCTACTCCCGATCCTGACCCGGATCCACTCCTAGCATGCCTTGGAATCTCCATACTGAAAAACACCAGAAAATCTCAGACACTTCCCACTAACCCGGGAACCAACTCTCAACCCAACCCTAGAGGTCATGGTTTCCCTGATACGCGTATGGGTCTTGTGCTTTCAGTAGTACGGGCCCATACTACCTTCCACACCTACCCATATTTGTATGAAGTAGTACCACAACACCCTAGTGTAAAACATACAAAACAAGCGCTCAACCCTCACTACTAGAGGAACACTGGAAATCTCCCACAAGGACACCCTAGACTAACAGGCATCATAAATCAGGCAACATTATCATGAAATCCTGAAGATCCCTAGCCTAGCACTAGCATGCTGTTCTATCAAAGCTCAAAAACAAATATCATGTATGGTATTTTGGGGTTACTTACTGGCTCCGACTGATCGTACCTCCACGTCCTCCTTTACTCATTTTGAAAACCGTTTTAAATTCTCTTTTAAAAACTCTCCCTGATTTGAGACTGGAGTCACACGAGTGTTCCTCCAATTCACTCAAACCAAGGCTCTGATACCAACTTGTAACGACCATAAAATTCCAACCAATTTAAACTTTTCAAAAACAACCCGATTTCATTAAATTATTACAAAAAGGTTTTCAATACAATTTATTTAGAGTATTCCCAGAATCACATCACATATAAACATGAGGAGCGGTACGATCACGCCTTCGCCTTGCCACGATCTCCTAAGAACCTGAAAAACTTTAAACCACAACTGTAAGCCTGAAAGCTTAGTGAGATATCCCCAAAATACCAACCACATATACCGTACACGCATAACATGCCATATCATATCCGATCACAGAACAACCATGCACTTCGGGTCTACTGTGTGACTGGTCCGCCGCACCGGCCAACAGTCCACCTGGTCCACCCTCCGAGTCTAGCCATATACATCGAGTCTGCAGTGTGATTGGTCCTCCCGCACCGGGCCTTCAATAGACCTGATCCACTCTCTGAGTCTACAGTATGACTAGTCCGCCCGCATCGGGCCTTCAGTCGGCCTGGTCCACTCTCCGAGCCTCGGCACGTCTGGTCCGCCCTCTTGGGGCCTACAGCCTATCCGGACCGCTCGCTGGGCCTTCGGGACAACCGGTCCGCCCTGGGTATCTTGGCCTACAGCAAAAAGCAGGGCCCGCCTCAACCCAACTCCAGTCCAAACAACCATGTGCACATAAACATACAATCATATAACAATTCACAGTCAACAAGCCGATCAAGCAGATCACATAACATATCATCATTCTAACCAGGATACCGACCTAACCGGTCACTAGCATAGCATCACCCTACATAACAGGATACCGACCTCAACCAGGTCTCTAACATATACCATCCTAACTACCAGGATGCAAACATATCAAAGCAATAACATAACAACAAATACTCGGATCTCAATCCGATAAAGGGCCGGCCTTGGTGCCTTAGACCCTGTTGATATAGTGAGGATAACTCACCTCGAAATTGCCGACTGAACAGATAAACGCAAGCTACTCCAACCACTGATACGATCTCCAACACTGGCTAACACCAAGACTCTGAACTCAAAAGAAAATCCAACAATTACCAAAATGCCCCTGAAATCAACTGGTCAACCCTTGGTCAAAGACAAGACAAAGTCAACCCCTGACTGACTCTACTCTCCGAGTCAACCCGATGACTCGCCGAGTCCCCATGCTTAGAATCTCCCACACTTCGCGACTCAACTCGCCGAGTCACCCCGAGACTCGCCGACTCCAACAACTCTAAGTCCTACTTCACTCGACTCACCGAGTCATCCCTTGACTCACTGTTACACAGGTCACCCTGAAGAAGGATCAAGACCTCGCGACCAGACTCACCGAGTCCAAGAACAGACTCGCCGAGTCTAAGGCTATCTTCAACCTACTCGCCGAGTTGTTCTTCCAACTCGCCGAGTTTCAGTCCATCTTCAAGCAACTTGCCGAGTACACCTTTGTGACTCGCCGAGTGCCTCTAGATCTCACCCCATACAGAAGCCTTCCAGGCCATGCAATTGATCCAAAATGTAGATCTACCCTCCTACAACCCGTCCATCACGTAAAGTGGCAAACTTTACGTGAATCCAAGGAGATCTAGGCATTTTACACTCTAGGGATAGGGTTTGGGACAAGATGGCTTCACCAATCACTCAAGAACAGGGACTTTAATGCACTTTAGACCTTCTCCATTCCAGATCTGAGGTAGCAACCTCAGATCTATCCTTCAAACTCAAAATACCACAAGCTAAACCTCCCATACATCCCAAAAACGATGAATCTAGATGAATAGCAGCCCAAGAACGAGATAATACCTCAAAAGGAAGCCCCAACAACAATGAAATCCGAATCAAAGCAAAGCCCCTTGCTCCAAGCCTCCTAACACTCCAAGATCTTCCTCCAAATCTCTTCTCCAAGGCTCAATTGCACTCAAATCCTTCACAATTGCATTGCTAGGGTTTTCTGGACTTCAAAGGAAGGTAAGGAGGCTGGGGAGAGGGTATAATGTCCTTTATATAGGGTTCATCCTCCGAAATTAGGGTTTTCTCCACTCAGCACCAACTCGCCGAGTCCAGCCGCCAACTCGCCGAGTTGGCCACTTAACACGCGACCAAAATCACGACCCAACTCGCCGAGTCCACTCGTGGACTCGCCGAGTTGCCCTTTCCAATTTACACTTTTAGCCCTTCAACTTTACTCTTGATATTCCGGGATATTACAAAAGAAAAGCCAATCCTCTTTCCCTCATTATTGAAGCCATTTTTGGTGCTCTTGGAATATTTAAAGAGACAAAGAAGAAAAAGGAAGTTAAGATCTAGTAAGCAAGTCTCCATTCTTCATCCTAGCACTCTTCTCGACCTTTTTAAGTGTCCAATACTCGATTTTTCTCATGCTAGATTGCTAGATCTTAAGTTTTAGCCCATAATCTTCTTGTTCTTGATAGTTGGAATGGTGAGACTTCATAAAGGTTACGACTTTATGAATCTTTGGAACATTTAGTATGGTTGTGGGTTTGGATCTGAAGTATAGTAGAGTTTTTTAGCCATGCATGGGATTTTTATCAAAAACCCATATTTTGGACCAATTATGGCTTCAAGGCATGCATTGGACATGCATGTCTATAAAGCACCTACCTTTACGTCAGATTTGGTATTGGAAACCCTTCTAGAGTGGTTGGGTTAGGGACTTTTTTGGATTAAGGGCTTAATGGTTATGAAATTTTTGAATTTATATTTATTGGACTAGGGTTTGAGATTTTTGACTTTTGAGGTGGTTCTAATTGATAAAGTTGGAAACTTTATCATTCTAGACCATATTTCAAACAATATATGAGCTTTAGAGCTCTTGGAATAGAGGAAAACGGCTTAACCCATTAAGTTGTTTGAAACTCAGTGCCCACTGCATGGCCTTAGGTCGCCACGCTGTGGTGACTAGGAAAAAGCCCGTTGTTTCGATGTATGAAGGCCACGGCGTGGCTATGGATGTCCATGACATGACGGTTAACTAAATTCAATGTTGACCGTCGACTTCTCACTTGAGTTGACTTTTGGTCAAACTCATAGTCTTGGAAGAAGAGCCGATGGTTACCATTTGTAATGGTACAGGTGGTGTGTATCATTGGTATTTCTGGCAGTGAGAGTAGGGGCAGATGAGTATCAATTGAGAGGTGAGTCTCTTCACTGTACTTGGGGGTCAAATACACCAATGTCGGCCAACTGGATTATGTTTGTAGAATGATAGTTGTCCTCGTGACACTTGTTGATATGCTAGCATGTGCTTGTTGTCTTTTTGACTTTTACCGATATGATTGTATGCTTAGATGTAAGGGTGAAATATACTTGTATCGGTTGAAAGATACCCACGGAGTTGAAAAAGATTCGGGGGTGAAAAAGACCCGTACCGGTTGAAAGATACCGAAGGAGTTGGAATAGACTCGAGGGTGAAATAAACATGTACTATCAAATATAACATTGTACTTCCAAAAGCAATCATTTTATAGCATTGTACTTTATAAGATGATTTTTTTTCACCATGTCAAAAGTTTTCTAGATATTTGAGAAAGAAATTATCAAATATAGCATTGTAAAATAAATAAGTTATTTTGCAAAATACCCTAAAGCAACAATGTACATTGAAAGCTCATTGCTATTATAAACGTGAATGGTTCATGTTTCTTTATTTATTTTTATTGGAAAAAAAAACATTTTAATAACTTAATCCTTTAGTTTTCTTATTCCTTGACTTAATATTTCAATGTAGTTTCATAAGTCATAGTTTTCGTCTTTTTGATCGAACAAAATCTTATTCCATGTGCATGTATCTGTTTATATGTTTGTGTGGTTGTTTTGCGTAAAATAAACGAAATCCATTTCGATTATACCAATGTACTTTTAGAATACAATACTTATATTTATACATCACCGTACTTTCAATTTGTCTTATATTTTGCATTTAAAAAAAAAAAACAAAGTGTTATTCTCTCAAGTATAGATTCATGAAGACATAAAATATTAGTTTCATAAGACAACTATATTTTTGCTATTGTTAAATATTATTTTGATTTGTCTACCGTGTAGTACACTTGTTATACCTAGTATTTGATAAATCATAATTCATTAATTCTTTAAAAAATCGATTTTTATATATTCATGTTTTAATATGGAAGAATTCAGTATTTAAACTCATGTATGTGTAGTTTAATTACATTTACAAAACAAAAGAATAAAAAAAATTAAGGCTATCGAGTCGGGTTGAGCGGCCTCAAAGTCCAATACTGAAGGAATAAGAGCCTTTATGCCGAGAGCCTTAACCCTTAATTAAGCAAAATCATTGACCTTACATCTGGTTTGATTAGGACAGTATCACATTTCATCATAAAGAGTATCTAATTCTTTCTTACCAAATAAGACATCAAACTAATTGGTTCGGATGATCAATTCATTCTTTCTTTATGGCAAGCGAATAGCTAAAGAGCTTATGAAAGAACATTGTCTTCTCCTATTCTTAAAAACATCTTTAAAATAGTTATTAAAGAGACTAGCACTTTTAACAGGAAAAGCAAACAAATACCTCCTTTAATTTGGTGGCCTCTTCCTTGATAAGAATTAAAGAAGAATAAGAATATAGGACAAATATAATTATAATATAAGACCAGAAATCAAACATAAAAAAAATAAATAAATAAGAAAACTAATGACTTAATATCATATTTTACCTATTCTACATTTGAAGTTATTACTCAGTAAAATTAATGAATTATTAATGGCCTCTCAAATATTAATAACTTATAGCATAAAAGAAACTATGTAATTTTCTTTCAAAAATGATACCAGTTATAAAGTATATGTATGTTGATGTAGCGATATAGTCGACCGAAGAAGGGTAGAGAGTAGACAACCGATGAAGTTGTCAATAGCGGCTGCATTAAAGAAAAAAAAGGCAATAATGATGGAGATAAACCCAAAAAACATGAATGTAGTATCCGGAAAACTCAAAATCAAGGGTTATATAGTAAACAACGACAACGGTAGGAGATGTACCATCTCTAAAATTACATAGAGCAATTAAAGTAATAACATGGATTTTTGGTGATTGTTAGATTAATTTGTTATAATTACCGTTGGTATTTTTTTTTGAAACAGCGGAATCATATTAAAAGCCACCGCTAAAAGGAGAGATGGGCAATAAAAAGAAAAGTACAAAAACAATTACAAAATACTGAAGGATAATCATACCAAATAGCCCAGTTACAGTTCTCGTATTTCCTCCTATGTTTACCCAACTAAACACCAAAGTGATAATATTATCCTCCAATTTTGAAGTAGAGACACATTTTGTTGACAACTTTGTCATTTCGAGCACGCTAAACACACAAAAGATAGACGTAGATGATGGCTAAACGAAGATTTCTTTTCTAAGGGCAATTCCCCGATGAGCTGTGAAACTTACCATCCCAACAACAACCGAAGAGAATTGCTAGAATGAAACCTTACAATTCTAAGGTGTTGTTTGTTTTTTCTCTACAGATCTGCGTGACAACTTCTGTCTGCGCCGCGCAGACGACGCGCAAACATATACCCTCACAGACTGTTTGTTTTTTAAAAGTGTACAGACTTAAAAATGTCTGCGCGAGGTCTTCTTGGCGCAAACATGGACCAATGTCTTCTAAGGTCTGCACCCCTCTTTAATCTAAAAAAAACACGCTTTATTTTTTCTCAGTGCCTCCAACAACCAACATACATCTACGCCTCCCCCTCCATCGATGCTTATCTCCATCGGTCTTCTTCAACCTCTCTCCTCCTCCTCATGCTGCCGACGCTTAGACTAGGACCGTCTTTTTCCTCATGACCGACCGCACCACAGACGCACTTCATTGTCGCCGGATTTCTCATATGCTCTGCAATCGTTCATGCTGTTCACCGCCGTCAATCGTGCCCACCGTCTCCATCGCCGCCTATCATGCCCACTGTGTCTTTATCATCATCGTCTCAGACCTCTATTGCCATTGGTAAGAACATTTTCCCTGAAATCAGATGTTATCTTCTAGGGTTTGTTGTACTTGCTAGAAATCAGATGTTATTGATACTGAAATCACATTATTTTGCTGAAACATGAAAATCATATATATATTCACTGGAAATCGGATTTATTTGCTGAGATTAGATGTTCATAGGTGATGGAAATCATATTTATTTACTGAAAATGTATATACTTTGCTGAAATATGAAAAATGTTGTTCGATTTGTTGAAATTAGTTGTTATTATTGCTGGAAATCACATTTTAGCTGAAATTTGATGTATATATTTTTGTTGGAAATCACATTTTAGCTTAAATTAGTTGTTATTGTTGCTGAAAATTACATTTTCAATTGAAATTAGATGTATATAGCCGTTGGAAATTGTGTTTTAAGTGAAATTAGGCTTTATTGTTGTTGGAATATTATTGCATATATGATGTTTTAATGCTTGTAATTCATATATTTTGTAGTTCATTGGTATTAATTAGTGACTCATGGATGCAGCAAAGCTATTTGATGAAGGCTCACATTCTATAACCACAAATGACTAATGGATTCAGGTTACTATTTGATGAAATGTTTTTGTAACATGTATATAAGTTATAAACATTTGTATAATAAGTGAAATTAGAACACTAGCTAGTGTGAGGAATGATTCGTGAATTGCAACTTTGTTTCCATGTGACGTCAAAAAGATTTGAGGTTTGATTTATATTTCATTGTTGTATAATTTGAAAATAATAGATTTTAGAGGTTAGATTTTTGTTTCAGTGTTCTAATATTGTATGATTTGAAAATAATTGATTTTAGACGTTAGATTTATGTTTTAATGTTGTATAATTTTTAAAAAAAATTTTTTGGTTGTAGGATTTATATATGATTTATATTTTAGCGTTATAAAAAAAATTATTTAAAATTTTTGTGTTGAAAAAGTCTTTTAAGTATAAAAAATAATTTTATTAAAATTTTAGTTTATTTTACTAGACTGCAGACGTTAAAAAACAAACAGTCTTCTTCTTGCAGACTACAAACGTTTAGTCCACCTCTTCTACAGCAAATGTTTGCAGATATGGTCCGCAAACTGCAAATGTTTTGTCTCTCAAAAAACAAACAACACCCAAGTGAAGTATCCAATGCAAACCAGCAACCGAAAAGAATTTTAAATGTACAATATTTGATTGAATTAAAAAAAAATACAATGATGTGTCCATCTAAAATATTAAAAGAGTGTTCATTTAATAAATTCCCTAGACATCATTTACTCCTCTAGTGTCCACCCTTAATATACATACACCCTTAATATACATACTTTATCTTGGCTCAATTTGAAAATATTTCCGTTAATATATGTTACCGTTGTAGTGTGATCGTTGGATTTTAAAGCTCAATTTGAAAATATGACTGTTAATATATGTTACCGTTGTAGTTTGACCGTTGGATTTTAAATATAATTACAATTTAGCCGTTATCGCATTGCTACTTAAATCCGCATGTGCAAATCCGATTTGTTTATGCTTTGTTTTATGAAATCAGAGTAAGTTTTTGATTAAAAGTGTTGCGGAATTTGTTCCCAGAAAACATGATAAATTCTTTATCAAAGCATTTCCGAAGAAATGCAATTTATTCATTTTAAAACATTTGGGATGTCCTGGTCAATACAAACACATAAGCATAAATAGAACTTACATTATTTTACACTAATGATTTACATATCCTTTAATCTCTTAGTGAAATATGTCTTCGTATCGATACTTGTGATACAAAGAAAATTGAGTGGGTCAGGCTTGGGATCCTAGTGAGCATATACGGTTTTCAACCCACAATAAAATATTATATTATATTTAATCATCACACAATCAACCCAATTACCCACCCCATTATCTCCTTTTTATTTCTTAAAGATTATCCTAAGAATCAACTATTCCTCGTTCATTTGTTCTTAAGGATTATCCTAAGTAATCGACACGAAATCCATCGTTGTCAGGGTTTTCTCAACAGACACTATATCCGTAGTTACTAAGCGCTAACTCCATAGTCGCCGGGGTTTATCTCATTTATTGACGGTATTGGTTCCGAGACTCCTCTAGCAATACATATCAATGGGTTTTTAGAGTACTCCGGTGAACACCAAGTCCACAACACCTACAAGTTGCGAGCTTGTTAGTGTTCCACAGGACTGTCTAGAATAGTTCGTGGTTGTCATCACTACTCTGCTGAATGACGGGGGCCATCATTTGGGTAAAGGTTTCACTCATTTTTCACCTGTCACCCTCATCTCATGATCTATATCATCTTTCGTCTCATCCTGAAACTCATCTTTCCTCGTACACCAACTATTTCATCTACCATGTTCTACCCAACATATTTGTAGATATAAATTACATATATAGTTTAAATCATTTAAAACATGTATAAAACATTCATTCAACAACCATCTCAAGTAAAACAAACAACATATAAACACATAACACGTATTTCATAGCAAATACTTCGTATCTATGCGGTAGAAGAAAGTAACTACACAATCACTTGATAATACGATGATCAGACAACACTACGACTCTAAATGTAGTATTCTTCAGTGAATCCGGGATGCTTCCTTGGAAACCGGGCCTCTCGCGGGCAGAGTTTCGGCTCGAAAACTTTACTTCTCGGGATCTTCGGGGCTTCGGGTGTCAGGATTGATACCGGGGTTTCAGGGGTATATATTGCATGTAAATCGAGGTAATATCGGTGAGAGAGAAGAAATTTGGCAACCAAACTCGGCTGCACTTGTGATCTATTTATAGTGCTGAAGTCTGCCACGAACGCAGGGTGTTCCTCGAACGCTGGGCGTTCCCTTTGAACGCGGTGCGTAGGAGTGGGGTTTCGATCCTATCCCTTATCCACTGAGTCAGCATCGACGTGGCCACTCCGGAGCCAAGTTTTAAACGCAGGGTGTTCCCCAATTGAACGCGAGCCGTTCCTTCTTTGGGATGCGTGCCTCGAACTTCAGAAATTCATAACTTTCGCATACAATCTCCGTTTCCGACGTGCTTTATATCCACGCGTAGGTGAGACTATGATCTACAACTCTCTTTTAGACTCCGTCGGCTATTTTTGACTTTTTTTTTTGTTATATTATTTTTAGTAAGCCGAGACAGGAAAACTCCGTTAGAAATTTATAACTTCTTCATCTGACGTCCGTTTTCATCTGTCTTTCTTCCGTTGCACTACTATCAATGAGATCTTCGATTCTCGTTTAGATTGTTTCAGATAGAAACCACTCGATCTCATATTCGAACTTTGGGTTGTATACCGCTAAGCTGAAACATAGAAAAATCATAACTTCCTCATACGAAGTTAGAGTTGGACGTTCTTTTTATGCATGCTCTCGGTTTAACGTATTCTACGACTTTTGTTTAGATCACTAAGGCTAAATATCGCTCTATCGTAAATTCACTATTTACGTCCTACAGCGTCGTGCCAAATCTGTCGCGAAACTTTGACAAGTCATAAATTATTCGTTATAACTCGGATTTCAGTGTTCTTTATATGTACGTAAACCTTGTGAAATTTACTACAACTTGGTTAAGATTATCTATTCTAAACACTCTTCTATCAAAAAGTCATTTTCGACGCTTATTGTCTCTAGAATGACTAGCCCGGATCTACGGGCGTTACACCATAGGATGTACATCGACTATCGGGAGTTGAACAATTTAACGGTGAAGAACCGTTACCTACTCCCGAGGAATGATGATTTGTTCTATTAGCTTCAAATCACATATTGGTTGTCCAAGATTGATATACAGCAGGGATATCATCATATGAGGGTCAGAGAGGAGGACATGCGGAAGACTACTTTCAGGACTCATTATGGTCATTATGAGTTCATGGTGATGAATTTAAGGCTCACTAAAGCTCCGGCCGCGTTCATGGATCTCATGAACCGCATGTGTAGACAGATGTTGGATCGATCTGTCATTGTAGTTATTGACGATATTATGGTCTATTCTAAGACCAAGGAGAAGCATGAGGATCATCTGAGAGAAATTCTAGAAACTCTAAGGAGGGAGAGGTTTTATGCCAATTTCTCCAAGTGCGAATTCTAGTTGCGTGAGGTGCAATTTCTGGGGTACCTTGTCAATCAGAAGGAGATATTGGTTGATACGGCCAAGATCGAGGCCGTGATGTAGTGGGAGGTTTCAAGGTTTTCATCTAAAATTTGGAGTTTCATTGGGTTAATAGGGTATTATCGGAGGTTCATCGAGAACTTCTCCGGGATCACAGTTCTGTTGACCAAGCTGACGAAGAAGACTGTCACTTTTTGTTGGGAGCCTGACCAACATGCGATACTTGATACTTTGAGACAAAAGTTGTGTGAGGTTCCGATTCTGGCCCTACCCGAGGTCATGGAGGATTTCGTGGTTTATTGTGATGCTTCGATCATTGGGTTAGGTGCAGTGCTTATGTAGAGGGTCCATGTGATTGCTTATGCTTTGAGGTAGCTGAAGCCTCATGAGGCGAATTATCCTACTCATGATTTCGAGTTGGGGCTATGGTTTTTCCCCTAAATATTTGGCGTCACTATTTGTATGGGTTTTTTTGTATTATTTACACGGACCATAAGAGTTTGAGATGTCTCATGCATCAGCCAAATCTGAACATGAAGCAATGTAAGTCCCTAATTTTCCCGTGTATCAATCGGATCCGTTTGATGGTGCGGAATCCCAATCAAACGAATGATGTCAGATCAAATAGAAGAGAAGAAGAAGAAGAATAATATGAATCTCTGTATGAATTGATTAGAATGAAGTTCATTTACACAAGATTCACACACATAAAATGCTCTCTAGTTTCTTTCTTCTCTCGTTCATCAATCCGTTCCTCACACCCTAACACCTATATTTATACAAGGGGAACATGGGCTTGGTGGACGTGGGCCGTAAATGGGTTTACGACCGTAAACTCAACCGTAAACCCCACCTGATCGTAAACTAGACTGAAAGCTCATAAAATATTACATAAAAATATAATTTCCTAGAAAAGCAAAGTATAAACCATATTTTGACCCAACAATCTCACTCTTGGTTTATAGCTTTCTTTTCTTAATTGACCCAACAAGCCCCCCCTAAAAAGTAGCTAGCTCTTCTTGTTAATCTTCATTGGGAGATTGGCTTCAGCATTTATCTTCGATTTCTTCACAACTTCAAGATGTACTTGATGAATCTTCAATGAATCACTTCATCTTGAGCACTTGAGCTTTTCTTCAAGATTTGACTCTGAACGCACATTGGGTGAGGAGGCTTCTTGTACTGATTCTTGAAAGATGGCGCTTTCAGCTTGAGAATCTTCAGAGAGAACATCAGAAATAATCTTCTGGATCGCTTTAGCAGGTTTAAGATAGCAGCAGACTGATTGAGGAGGCTTCAATGCAATCCATCACATAATCTTCAATTTCAGCTTCACCTTGCTTCCGGGGTTGAAAGATTGAATGTTGAAAGAATAATCTTCATTTCTTTCTCCTTCGAATGAGAAGTCTTCGATGCTCACGGATGAAGCCTTGGCTTAGAAATCTTCAATACAGTCTCCATGAGTTTCATCTTCACCTGAAATCACTTTTCAAGACAAAACAAAACTAAAAGAAAACTTAGAACAAAAAGTAAAACAGATATAACACTATTTTTTATTTTGAATTTTTTTGATTTTTGTTTGATTTTTTTTTTTAAATTTTAATTCTCCCCTAATATTTAAATTAGAAGAACACTACGAACAAACTTAACAAAAACAAAAATAATAGCTAACTTTAAGAGTAATTTGGGATCAAAGTTTTTAGACAACCTTATTCCACTTGTCGGTACCCTTATCTTCACATCTTCATCTGATCGATCGCCAGTATTGTGATCCACTTAAATACGAGAAATTTGTGACAATTTTGGACAATTTACCAATGACATGATGCATATATCTTAATTGTAACTTTATTATCATGATTGGCTCAAATTCTTAAATAAATTTTTCTTAAGACCATTTAACTGACTACAACCAGGGATATTATTGTCCACCTAAATCGACCAGCGAGATCTACAAACAATCTGTATGTGTTCAATTTAAGTATCCTAGAACATGTTTCCCGCTTCCTGATATGCCCCAGCCATCAAGAACTTCCAGAGTACTCCTTACACCGGGTGAGTAGACAATCATTCAGAGAGAGAGCAGATTCAGATTGCTATTACTTAAAGTTTTAGAGGGATTGAGAAGTAGAAGGTTGCATATGCTGTGTTCCAGGTCGGATTGGAAGTCATGCAAAGGAGACAACATATGGCTAATAGATAAGAGGAATTTCATATATATATACCATGCAGAGAAATATAGTTGCATATGTAACAGTCTAGGTCGGATCTCCCGATCATGCAGATGAGGTAACATATGACTAACAGACAGAAAGAAAACGATTTTCTACAGACCTAATTTATCGGAATTTTACCAGTCGCCCCATCCAACCGAAATTAAGGACAGAATCCGCACATCGAGGAAAAGTGAATCCACAGTTCTAGATACGGGCTATTTAATGTGACCAGTAGATTCCCATGTATATCTCCCTGCTCAACCTATCCGAGCGTCGTGATGTCAGGCTAAACGAATCTAACTAGGTCAAAGTTTGTCAAGTCCTTAAATTCAATAAGTTCAAATCTTCGTAGTCAAGTCCATTTAAAATCTTTCGTGCTCACCAGCGCATCGAACATAGAGCCTAGATAATTCAGATTCAGTCCCTTACACAGATTCAGATTGCCTGTTATCACATGATTATATCACTTCCCAAAACATCTCCTGCAAGCACATTCCATTAACACCATATTTTTTTTATTTTCTGATTTTCTAATGTTTTTGGATTCTTTTTTTTTTAATTATTTTTTCTTTAATTTTTGTTTTGTTTTTATTTCTCCCCCTAAATTTATGCATAGGAGAGAAACGAAAGTAAATGCGCAAATTTAAACTATCCAAAAACAAAAAGCATAATCTCAGAACAGATTGAATCTACATTCAGAAGGTCTGAGAACAACAAGCATAATCTCAGAACAGATCCGAAAATTCTTCATATCATTAAGCACTAACCCCATTTGTGATCTCTTCCTTTCTTCCTTTCCCGCAAAAGGACACATACTCTCAACAAAGCTCTGAGTGTTGTACAATTGAGAGATGTCCCCAATCATATGCCAGGAGCAGCCACTACCAACAAATCGAAGTCTGATGATATGCCTCCACAGCTGCTCCAGCACAGAGCGGGATCAGTTGGTCTTTGGAACCCAGTCCATTTTGAAACTGGGTCGACCTTTGTCATCAACGCAAGGTACTTTCTCCCATGACATGTCCTATTTATCACAAACAGAAGATATAGAAATATTAGAATCATTAGAAGATTTGGGAGATTGAGCCTTCAGAACCCATTTGTAGTTGGGTTTAACCCATTTCTTTTTCGATCTGATGGGTGGATCAGTACTTGATTTGGAACTTGAAGCCAACTGCCGAGATGACTTTGACCTAACCAGTCTTGGCTTCACAAGAGCATCTCTTGAACTAGACTTTTAGGCCAACATTCCCTTCTTGCCCTTGGGATTCGAATTCTTGGCCTTCTGCGCATTCCAGTCATCATGGTCTGAACGTGACCTTGAGGGGTTTCTTTTGAAAAATCTCCCTCTTGGCGCGTTCTGCCAGCCTTGTGCATAGTAGGGAACATATGCACGATTAGGACAATTTTTAGCAATGTGTCTAGATGTTCCACAGTGAAGACAAGTCTTTTTCGTCACTAGGAAGTTGTTTCTTCCTGACCCTGGTGGCGTATCCTTGCCTTGACTCTTATTGTTCCCACATGTACACTTGCAACAGGCACTCTGTTTCACTGGAATTGGTGGCTTGTATTTCTCAACGGCAGGTTTGTTAGGAATAACAGAATTCGAAGCAACAGATTCTGAGTTCAAGGAGATGTTGGATTGCTCAATGGTTTTCTCCTTGTTCTCATCTTTTGCTACTTTACCTGCACATAAAGTAGAAGCATTAGTATTTTCAACTTGAATACCTCTTGACACAAATCTACATGGTTTTCCATATTGAAGATGTGCCTCCCTGTCATTTTCTTCATGTGTCATAGGGATGGATGTGCAGTTATTATTGAAAGGTGGAGGAACACTATCATACCCTAGACTCTTGTTTTGATTATCTTTAAATTTTAATTGGGTTTCAAATAAGGACTCGACTGTCTGACTTGATGCAGTATAATTTTTGAAACTAACGTCTGTTTTTCCACACTTAATTTTCAAAGTGTCAAGTTCTTCAGTTAAAGCAGCAAGTTGTCTCTTAATATAGTCATAATTTTCACACTTGTTGCTATACTCTTCCTGAAGTTTCCTAAAGTCCTTGGTTTCTGCTTCTAATTCAGCCTTCAGGGGTTTCTGTCCTTTCCTGAGTTGATATCCATCATATCTCAGGTCCTCAACTTCTCTTTTTAATAAATCAATTTGTTCCCGAAGAAATTTAATCGTAATTTCACAAGCTGAAGTACATGTAACTTCAATGACCAGAATGTTTTCAGAAATCATTGTTTTTCTACACTTCAAAGCATCAAGTTCTATAATTACATCAGCAAGACTAAGATGACTGAGATCTTTTGTCTTCTTGATGATAGCCACGTTCATATCCCACGATTTCGGAAGTGAATTCAGTAGCTTTTTGTTTATCTCAAACTTAGACAAGAAGATCCCAGCTATATTCATCTTGGTAGTAAGTGCAGTAAATCGCTGCAACTAAGTTTCGAGGGTTTCTCCAGGGATATAATAAAAAATGTTGAAATTTTGTCTTAACATATCCTGACGACTCTCTTTCATGTTTCAACTCCCTTGTAGACCTTAAAATCAATTAAAAAGCACAACTAGAAGCCAAAATCAAAGTTAAAAGTCAAACCCTTTGATTATAAAAGTCAACCTTAAATGTCAAATTTAAAAAGTTAAACTCAAAAGTCAAACTTAAAAGTCAAACTTAAAAGTCAAACTTAAAAGTCAAACCGAAAAGTTAAGTTTGAAAATTTAAAAGTTAAACGAAAAAGTTAAAGTTTAAAGTCAAAGGTCAAACTTGGAAGTCAAAGTCAAAATTTAAGGTCAAAAGTCAAAAAATAAAAGTAAAAAATTAAAATATAATTTTATTTATTAATTTTATTTTAATTTATTATTTATTTATTTATTATTATTATTTTTATTATTATTTTTTTTTTGGATGAAAAAAGAATTTAAAATTAAAAGGAATTGAATTTTGGGCTGAAAGTGTAAAAAATGCGAAACTTGAAGCGAAAAAGACGGGTTATGAATTAAATGGGGAATGAATGTATCAACTTGTGGCCTAGAGGAGTTGGTAAGGCGCTGAAGGAATGTGAGCTGGAGGTCGCGGGTTCGATCCACAGCACCTCCAAAGTCGCGTCCTATTTTTTTAAATGCAAAGCGAGGCCGCAGTTGCGAGGACTCCTTCTGGCCGCGAACTTCGGACACGCTGCTGACCGCAACCTCGGACCGGCCGTAAACTCTGAGGCCGCAAACCGAGGCCGTGAACTCCTCGGATGTGTCCGCTGACCGCAACCTCGGACCGGCCGTAAACTCTGAGGCCGCAAACCGAGGCCGTGAACTCCTCGGACCGCAAACACCGGCCACAAACACTTCGGAAACCCTAGATGCTGGCCGCCACCCCCTCGTTGATTACGACCAAAAACACCGATTTTTTGACTTTGAAGCTCCAAAACTCGATCAAAAACGCTTTTTTATGAAAACACGAAGAACAAACCCCCCTTATGTTTCAGATCTATCCAAAAACGCAAGAATATTTTGAAAATAAGATCAAATAATGCTCAAAATCTAACAAAAATGACTGATACAACCAAGCTCTGATACCAATTGTAAGTCCCAAATTTGCCCGTGTATCAATCAGATCTGTTTGATGGTGCGGAATCCCAAACAAACGGATGATGTCAGATCAAATAGAAGAGAAGAAGAAGAATAATAATATGAATCTCTGTATGAATTGATTAGAATAAAGTTCCTTTACACAAGATTCACACACACAAAATGCTCTCTAGTTTCTCTCTTCTCTTGTTCATCAATCCGTTCCTCACACCCTAACACCTATATTTATACAAGGGAGACATGGGCTTGGTGGACATAGGCCGTAAATGGGTTTACGGCCGTAAACTCAACCGTAAACCCCACCTGACCGTAAACTAGACTGAAAGCTCATAAAATATTACATAAAAATATAATTGCCCAGAAAAGCAAAGTATAAACCATATTTTGACCCAACAAGCAGAGCTAGTATCTTGACGTGGTGAAGGATTATGTTTGTGAGATTCTTTAACATCCCGGGAAGCCCAATGTGGTGGACGATGTCGTTAGCCGCAAGGCGGCTAGTACTCCTATCTAAGATTTGTGTTTGAGGATGACAATGCTTACCCTAGTCTTGGAGTAGATTTGCGGGCTCAAGGTAAAGACATGAAAGAGAAGCACTGCAAGAGTGAGCGCATTATGGGGAAGGTGTCCTTTTTTGACTATGACAGCAGGGGATTGACGACCTTACATCGGAAGGATTATGTTCCATATTGTGGCGGTGTACGAAATGTATTGATGGAGGAGGGACATAAGTCTAGGTTTTCACTCCATCCAGGTGTGACAAAGATGTACATAGATCTCAGAATAAATTATTGGTGGCCCTGCGTGAAGCGGGATGTGGCATGGTATGTAGAGAGGTGCTTGACTTACAGGAAAGTCAAGGCCGAGCATCAACGGACCCACGGAAAATGGATCGGTTGGGTATTCCCGTTTGGAAGATGAAAATATGAAGAGATCATGATGGATTTCATCACAAAGTTACCTCAGAAAACACGAGGGGTGGATTCAATTTGGGACATCGTGGATCGATTGACCAAGAGCACACATTTTATCCCTATCCAGGAGAGAATCTCGACAGAGAAGTTAGCAGACATCTATATTTGTGAGGTAGTTGCACGTCACGGAGTCTCGGTATCAATGGTTTTGGACCGAGATGTGTGTTTCATTTCCAAATTCTAGATGAGATTTCATGAGGATTTGGGTACTCATCTGCACTCTAGCATGACTTTTCACCTGCAGACTGATGGACATAGTGCGCAAACTATCCATATGTTGGAGGATATGTTTCGGGCGTGCGTGCCATATTTTGGAAGGAGCAGGAATACGAATCTTCTGTTGGCTGAGTTCTCATACAATAGCAACTGCCACGCCAACATTGATCAGCCTCCCTTTAAGATGCTTTACGAGAGAAAGTGTTGGACACCGATTTGTTAGGGAGAGGAAGGTCAGCGATTCATGGGGAGTACGGAGGGGGTACTCAAGACTATGGAGGTAATTTAGCAAGTACACGGCAGGCTTCAAACTGTGCATAGCTGATAGGCGTTGATCATATTTGGAGTTTCGGGTTGGGAATATGGTACTCCTGAAGGTGTCACCTTGGAAAGGTGTTATTCGGTTCAGGAAGCGGGGTAAGTTGGGCCCTAAATATATTGGTCCTTTCATGGTTATTGCCCGGTGGGAAAGGTTGCATATCATTTGGATATGCCTGAGGAACTTAGCCAGATTCACAACGCGTTTCATGTCTCTCAGCCGTGAAAGTGCCTGGCCGACACCTTCATAATGAAACCATTGGATGATATTCAGGTGGATAAGCACCTGAACTACGTGGAAAGACCAGGGGCGATTCTTGACAGAGAGACCAAGACCTTGCACAAGAAGGTACTAGGACCGGTGAAGGTGCATTGGTAGCACCGGAAGGGTTCCCAGTAGACTTGGGATCCCGAGGATGAGACGAGGGAGCACTACCCCAAGCTATTTACGACAACGAACTTCGAGGACGAACTCTGATTCAAGTGGCCATGGCATGGTGGATCTTCACCACGACATTGCGATTGTTTTCATGGTCGTAAGGTTTAATGACTCTCCACAGTGAGGCAGGTGATTTTAATGAAACCCTAGATTTCTGGGTTGGACCCCTATTTAAAGGAATGTAGAGGCTAGGGTTTTCTTACCCTTAGCCCCTATCATCCTCCTTAATTATAAAGAAAAGCCGATCCTCTTTCCCTAATTATTGAAGCCATTTTGGTGCTCTTGGAATATTTAAAGAGACAAAGAAGAAAAAGGAAGTGAAGATCTAGTAAGCAAGTCTCCATTCTTCATCCTAGCACTCTTCTCGACCTTTTTAAGTGTCCAAGACTCGATTTTTCTCATGCTAGATTTCTAGATCTTAAATTTTAGCCCATAATCTTCTTGTTCTTGATAGTTGGAATGGTGAGACTTCATAAAGGTTACAACTTTATGAATCTTTGGAGCATTTGGTATGGTTGTGGGTTTGGATGTGAAGTATAATAGAGTTTTTTAGCCATGCATGGGATTTTTATCAAAAACCCATATTTTGGACCAATTATGGCTTCAAGGCATGCATTGGACATGCATGTCTATAAAGCACCTACCTTTATGTCAGATTTGGTATTGGAAACCCTTCTAGAGTGGTTGGGTTAGGGACCTTTTTGGATTAACGGCTTAATGGTTATGACATTGTTGAATTTAGCCTTATTGGACTAGGGTTTGAGATTTTTGACTTTTGAGGTGGTTCTAGTTGATAAAGTTGGAAACTTTATCATTCTAGACCATATTTCAGACAATATATGAGCTTTAGAGCTCTTGGAATAGAGGAAAACGGCTTAACCCATTAAGTTGTTTGAAACTCAGTGCCCACAACGTGGCCTTAGGTCACCACGAAGTGGTGACTAGGAAAAAGTCGTTGTTTCGATGTATGAAGGCCACGACGTGGCCATTGATGGCCATGGCATGACGGTTAACTAAATTCAATGTTGACCGTCGACTTCTGACTTGAGTTGACTTTTGGTCAAACTCATAGTCTTGGAAGAAGAGCCGATGGTTACCATTTGTAATGGTACAGGTGGTGTGTAGCATTGGTATTTCTGGCAGTGAGAGTAGAGGCATATGAGTATCAACTGAGAGGTGAGTCTCTTCACTGTACTCGGGGGTCAAATGCACCAATGTCGGCCAACTGGATTATGTTTGTTGAATGATAGTTGTCCTCATGACACTTGTTGATATGTTAGTATGTGCTTGTTGTCTTTTTTGACTCTTACCGATATGATTGTATGCTTAGATGTAAGGGTGAAATATACTTGTATGGGTTGAAAGATACCCAAGGAGTTGAAATAGATTCGGGGGTGAAAAAGACTCGTACGGGTTAAAAGATACCGAAGGAGTTGGAATAGACTAGAGGGTGAAATAAACAAGTACTATCAAATATAACATTGTACTTCCAGAAGTAATCATTTTATAGCATTGTACTTTATAAGATGATTTTTTTTCACCATGTCAAAAGTTTTCTAGATATTTGAGAAAGAAATTATCAAATATAGCATTGAAAAATAAATAAGTTATTTTGCAAAATACCCTAAAGTAACAATGTACATTGAAAGCTCATTGCTATTATAAACGTGAATGGTTCATGTTTATTTATTTATTTATTTTGGAAAAAAAAACATTTTAATAACTTAATCCTTTAGTTTTTTTTATTCCTTGACTTAATCTTTCAATGTAGTTTCATAAGTCATAATTTTCGTCTTTTTGATCGAACAAAATCTTATTCCATGTGCATGTATCTGTTTATATATTTGTGTGGTTGTTTTGCGTAAAATAAACGAAATCCATTTCGATTATACCAATGTACTTTTAGAATACAATACTTATATTTATACATCACCGTACTTTCAATTTGTCTTATATTTTGCATTTAAAAAAAATTGTTATTCTCTCAAGTATAGATTCATGAAGACATAAAATATTAATTTCATAAGACAACTATATTTTTGCTATTATTAAATATTATTTTGATTTGTCTACCGTGTAGTACACTTGTTATACCTAGTATTTGATAAATCATAATTCTTTAATTCTTTAAAAAATCGATTTTTATATATTCATGTTTTAATATGGAAGAATTCAGTATTTAAACTCATGTATGTTTAGTTTAATTACATTTACAAAACTAAAGAATAAAAAAAATTAAGGCTATCGAGTCGGGTTGAGCGGCCTCAAAGTCCAATACTGAAGGAATAAGAGCCTTTATGCCGAGAGCCTTAACCCTTAAGCAAAATCATTGACCTTGCATCTGGTTTGATTAGGTAAGTATCACATTTCATCTTAAAGAGTATCTAATTCTTTCTTACCAAATAAGTCATCAAACTAATTGGTTCGGATGATCAATTCATTCTTTCTTTATGGCAAGGAAATAGCTAAAGAGCTTTTGAAAGAACATTGTTTTCTCCTATTCTTAAAAACATCTTTAAAATAGTTATTGAAGAGACTAGCACTTTTAAAAGGAAAAGCAAACAAATACCTCCTTTAATTTGGTGGCCTCTTCCTTGATAAGAATTAAAGAAGAATAAGAATACAGGACAAATATAATTATAATTTAAGACTAAAAATCAAATATAAAAAAACAAATAAATAAATAAGAAAACTAATGACTTAATATCATATTTTACCTATTCTACAATTGAAGTTATTACTCAGTAAAATTAATGAATTATTAATGGCCTATCAAATATTAATAACTTATACTCATAAAAGAAACTATGTAAATTTCTTTTAAAAATGATACCAGTTATAAAGTATATGTAAGTTGATGTAGCGATGTAGTCGACCGAAGAAGGGTAGAGAATAGACAATCGATGAAGTTGTCAATAAGGGCAACATTATAGAAAAAAAGGCAATAATGATGGAGATAAACCCAAAAAAAGTGAATGTAGTATCCGGAAAACTCAAAATCAAGGGTTATATAGTAAACAACGACAACGGTAGGAGATGTACCATCTCTCAAATTACATAGAGCAATTAAAGTAATAACATGGATTTTTGGTGATTGTTAGATTAATTTCTTATAATTACCGTTGCTATTTTTTTTAAACAGCGGAATTATATTAAAAGCCACCGCTAAAATGAGAGATGGGTAATAAAAAGAAAAGTACAAAAACAATTACATAATACTGAAGGATAATCATACCAAATAGCCCAGTTACAGTTCTCATATTTCCTCCTATGTTTACCCAACTAAACACCAAAGTGATAATATTATCCTCCAATTTTGAAGTAAGACACATTTTGTTGACAACTTTGTCATTTCGAGCACGCTAAACACACAAAAGATAGACGTAGATGATGGCTAAAACAAGATTTCTTTTCTTAGGGCAATTACCCGATGAGCTGCGAAACTTACCATCCCAGCAACAACTGAAGAGAATTGCTAGAATGAGACCTTACAATTCTAAGGTGTTGTTTGTTTTTTCTCTGCAGATCTGCGTGACAACTTCTGTCTGCGCCGCGCACACGACGTGCAAACATATACCCTCGCAGACTGTTTGTTTTTTAGAAGTGTACAAACTTAAAAATGTATGCTCGAGGTTTTCTGGGCGCAGACATGGACCAATGTCTTCTAAGGTCTGCACCCCAGTTTAATCTAAAAAAACACGCTTTATTTTTTCTCAGTGCCTCCAACAACCAACATACATCTACGCCTACCCCTCCA
Source organism: Lactuca sativa (assembly GCF_002870075.4). Taxonomy (NCBI): domain Eukaryota; kingdom Viridiplantae; phylum Streptophyta; class Magnoliopsida; order Asterales; family Asteraceae; genus Lactuca; species Lactuca sativa. Next base: position 171,182,469 of record NC_056624.2, on the reverse strand, counting down.
TCGATGCTTATCTCCATCGGTCTTCTTCAACCTCTCTCCTCCTCCTCATGTTGTCGACGCTAGTACTAGGACCGACTTTTTCCTCATGACTGACCGCACCACATACGCACTTCATTGTCGTCGGATTTCTCATATGCTCTGCAATCATTCTTGCTGTTCACCGCCGCCAGTCGTGCCCACCGTCTATGATGCCCACTGTGTCTCTATCATCATCGTCTTAGACCTCTATTGCCATTGGTAAGAACATTTTACCTAAAATCAGATGTTATCTTCTAGGGTTTGTTGTACTTGCTAGAAATCAGATGTTATTGATACTGAAATCAGATTAGTTTGCTGAAACATGAAAATCATATATACATTCACTGAAAATCGGATTTATTTGCTGAGATTAGATGTTCATAGGTGATGGAAATCATATTTATTTGCTGAAAATGTATATACTTAGTTGAAATATGAAAAATGTTGTTCGATTTGTTGAAATTAGTTGTTATTATTGCTGGAAATCATATTTTAGCTTAAATTTGATGTATATATATTTGTTGGAAATCTCATTTTAGCTTAAATTAGTTGTTATTGTTGCTAAAAATTACATTTTTAATTGAAATTAGATGTATATAACCGTTGGAAATTATGTTTTAAGTGAAATTAGGCTTTATTGTTGTTGGAATAGTATTTCATATATGATGTTTTAACGCTTGTAATTCATATATTTTGTAGTTCATTGGTATTAATTAGTGACTCAAGGATGCAAGAAAGCTATTTGATGAAGGCTCATATTCTATAAAAACAAATGACTAATGGATTTAGGTTACTATTTGATGAAATGCTTTTGATGAAATGTTTTTGTAACATGTATAGAGAACCCTATAAGTTATAAACATTTGTATAATATGTGAAATTAGAACACTGGTGTGAGGAATGATTCATGAATTGCAACTTTGTTTCCATGTGAGGAATGATTCATGAATTGCAACTTTGTTTCCATGTGACGTCAAAAAGATTTGAGGTTTGATTTATATTTCATTGTTGTATAATTTGAAAATAATAGATTTTAGAGGTTAGATTTATGTTTCACTGTTGTAATATTGTATGATTTGAAAATAATAGATTTTAGAGGTTAGATTTATGTTTCACTGTTGTATAATTTTAAAATTGTTTTTTTTTTTGGTTGTAGGATTTATATATGATTTATATTTTAGCGTTATAAAAAAATTATTTAAAATTTTTGTGTTGAAAAATTCTTTTAAGTATAAAAAATAATTTTATTAAAATTTTAGTTTATTTTACTAGACTGCAGACGTTAAAAAACAAACAGTCTTCTTCTTGCAGACTACAGACGTTTAGTCCACCTCTTCTATTGCATATGTTTGCAGATATGGTCCGCAAACTGCATATGTTTTGTTTCTCAAAAAACAAACAACACCTAAGTGAAGTATCCAATGCAAACCAGCAACCGAAAAGAAATTTAAATGTACAATATTTGATTGAATTAAAAAAAAAAAAATACAATGATGTGTCCATCTAAAATATTAAAAGAGTGTTCATTTAATAAATTCCCTAGACATCATTTACTCCTCCAGTGTCCACCCTTAATATACATACTTTATCTTGGCTCAATTTGAAAATATGACCGTTACTGTTGTAGTGTGACCGTTGGATTTTAAAGCTCAATTTGAAAATATGACTGTTAATATATGTTACCGTTGTAGTGTGACCGTTGGATTTTAAATATCATTACAATTTAGCCGTTATCGCATTGCTACTTAAATCCGCATGTGCAAATGAAACACCGAAAAACATATCTTTCCCCAATGACAAAAACGAAAAACATAGCACCAAGCGCGGAGAAAATTTGTGTTCTCGCTCCAACATGGCCAATACTAATTGAAGTTGAAGCTACAAGCTTTTTCTACCATGTTAAGTGTTCATTGCATTTCAAGTGTAAGTTTTGTTTTATCTACATTGTGTAAGCTATGCTTCATCACAAAGTAAGATTTATCATATATCTAAGAGTAAATTACTTAAAAATTATATTCTTCATTATTAATACACTATCATATAGTATTGATTATGGTATGTAGACTTCAAGTTTAATGTATATGCTTAAACTTCATATGGTGAATAACTTGATGTTTATTATAACTTTTTTCAAGAAAACAATAAATCTCAGTGCTAGTCACCGGTCTAGCTAGACATGTTGGATAGCCCAATGTTGAAGCTAAATGCATATGCCTGAACATAGACTATTTTGGTAAGGATCGATGTTTAAATATTTATAGTGAGATTAGTATGATATTTTTTTCTTTTGAGTAATTGATATTTCGTTGCAGCCTTCTTTACATATTATATAAGATTTTCATCAACTTTGACAAATCAAAACTAATTACATTTCTTTTGAGTGATGGATTAATTGAACTTAATGAAAAAAGAAAACAGTATAATGAACACCAATAAATTCTAGAAAACAACGACTAAGGTATATATATACTATTATTATACTGTATTCGACTAAAATCCGTTTCCTTTAAAAGACCATGACTCTTTTTGAGCTTTCTTGATGCACACTTGCAGGCCGAATCCCGTTATACGAGATGGGATGGTTAAATAGTTGTTATCAGGAGTATGTTCCTTCCACTTTGTGGAGACTTCGGGTACACACTCCATCGATAAACATGCGTCCATGGATTTCACAGTCAGCCGATACACAAAACCATTCTTAAATGTGTCTGGTCCTACGCAGTCGACATTGAAGACTCTTCCATGTCCTACAACATCATGGTTGACGATGAAGATAACCTTTTCATTCCGTTCCTGAAGAATGACGTGCTTCTGGGTTGTTTCAACACGAAGATTGAAGACGGCATTGTAGACGAATTGAATAGCAGAGTGATGGCGACTGAAATGGTTGTACAGGAGCTTGCAAGAAGCGGCCAAGCCGCAGGAGGAATCAGGACAGAAACATAATGTATGCGGACATATGTTTTCATGCTTGGCTCTCTTGTGGTTCATCAATATCTCTTGGCATCCAAACTTCTTGTTCTTGCACTCTACTCGCAGTGATGCTATCAGCTTTTCCATTCCTCGACAATGCTTAAAGCCCTTTGGAACGCTGCATGAAGGACACTTGTTCTCTGAACGGATTAGGCAAGTATAGCATGATGTATGCCCATCATCACACTACAACAGAAACCAAATTAAATGATATATGCAATGAACAATGTTTCTTCTGATCTTGTTGAATTAGCAGCGCAAGGTTTAGCTAGATTAGATGTTGGAATTACCAGGAAGATCGGCGTACACAACGGATAATGACAGCGCAAGGTTTGTCTTCCGCCTCAAGTCGTTGAGGATCGGAATTTGAATCGGAATCGGAATCCACCACTTCCAAGGGAACCATATCCACCTCTTGGTTCATCGCAGTAGATCGAGTGGTTCGCCGGTTCCTTCGTGCATGCTGAATCGGCCTTTGAGGCTGCGGCTGCGACGATGACTCGATGAACCGCGGCCGCTTATTAACGACCCCATATGCCCTTGTTATCTCCGCCTCCCATTGGCTGTCAACGATTCGCACCGTTGAAGAAGAAGCATGGCGGCTACTGTTGAGGTTTTGGATTCTGTCGGCCATTGATCTGGATTCTTTCTTTTTGAAATACTAAGATTCAGACACAGAAACACAGTACAGTCGCTGTCGAGAGCAGTGTTTGTTTTTACCAATAAGAATAAAAGATTATTTATACTCAGATTTCTAGGGTTCTGTGTTGGATCCTTTCATCATGTTCGATACTCACTGAGATTCGGGATTTGTTACTATAAATTTCAGGATCCAAATACATAGGCCCAAATTAAATATAACACCAACAGACTATGAATAATGTTTATATGTAGATATCGGATATTTGTAAATTTGTAATTTATTGGATTCTAAAAGAAAGTTAAAAGTTAAAAAGATTGAGTATTATACTACTATAGTCAACCATATGCGTTATGCTTGCAGTTTATATACTTCAACTAATTAATGTTTTGATTAGTAGATAATTTGTGTTGGATAACCGATGAATCTAAAACAATAATTTGTAGGAATACATAGGTGAGATAATTTGAAAGAAAACTTCATTTAGAAAGCAGATTGAAGTTTTCTTGTAGTGAAGGTATAAACAACGAGTCAATGATAGTGATAGAACAAACATACTCCCTTTTAATTAGAAATTATCATCATCACGTTAGAGTGAGACCACGAAAGTGTCTTTGTTTTTGTAATGAAGTTTTATGTTGGATTTGGATATATATCTATTTTTATCGGTCATGTTTAGAATTTTCAAAAATAATCATAACGTTCATATTTGTTAACGGTCATAAATTTTATGACGACAAAAATTATGTAAAATCACTTTAGGCTGAAGGGTGTAGTGACATCGAAACCGTACTTCCTCCCCCGCCACGTAAACGCCATGTCATTTTTTACTACTCAAGTGTGGTTTCTTGCCACACCAAGGGAGTGGTGCCACACATTCTTTATTTTTTTTAACTATTTTAATTTAATAAAACTTTTTTTTTAAAACTATTTTACTTTAATAAAACTTCTATTTTAATAAAAAAACATAATTTATCATTACTTGAAAACTAAAAAAAAAAAAAAAAAAAAAAAAAAAAAAAAAAAAAAAACATTACAATACATTACCAAAAAAAAAAAAAAAAAAGAATACAAAAACCACACACATGACATTTAAATAATCCTGGAAACTTAAAAAAAAAAACAAATAAAATAACTAAAGCAAACTACATAAAGTCCTTCTCCGAGAACTCGTCTTCGGGGTCATCCGGTTGATCCAAATTAAGGTTAATGTTTTGAACCCCGTAAATGTGTTCCTCCAAGTCATTGCGAAGATTGTGAAATGTTTCAGTACAACATATCTCTGCTCTGTTGTTTATATACTCTTCCCCACCAATTTCTATTGGCTGTATCTTTGGTATGGTTTCTTCCTCGTCAAACGCACATATCGCTCTTCCTTCGTCTTCAATAATCATGTTATGCAATATAAGACATGTGTACATGATTTCTTGAAGTTTTTCCTCGCCTAAATAAGCTGCTAGTTTTTTCAATATGAACCACCGTTTCTTCAGAGCTCCAAAAGCACGTTCAACATCCTTCTTAGCTCTTTCTTGAGCTCTCTTGAATTTCTTTCATCTAGAACCATGTGGAGCTGTAAATGATTTAACAAACGCAACATACTCAAGATAGATTCCATCGACCAGATAATAACTATACTTATATGGCGTTCCACGCACTTGAAAAGAAGAATCTGGTGCGGATCCATCGTATATGTTGTTAAATATTGGTGAACGATTAAGAATGTTGATGTCGTTAATCGAACCAGGAGAACCAAAAAAAGCATGCCGAATCCACATATCTTGTGATGAAACTGCTTCAAGTATGATTGTTGGGTGACCATGATTACCTCGGGTAAATTGCACATGATATGCTGTAGGGCAATTTTCCCATGCGCAATTGAGACAATCTAAGCTTCCTAGCATTCCAGGAAACCCATGTACACTAGCATGATGAGCTTGCAATTGCAAGATGGCATTACGTGTAGGCTTACGTAAATATTTTGGACCACAAAACTGAATCACAGTTTTGCAGAAAAAATGAAGACTATCTCGTGCGATCCTAGCAGACATCCTAAAACTTTCGTCTAACGCATCAGGCGGAATGTCATATGCTAATTGACGAAGTGCGGCCGTATATTTTTGTACGGGAGTGAAACCGGGTGTACCTCTAGCATCGTAGCGTTGTTGGAAAAAACTGCACTCCCTCGTTACATCTTCAACTATACGTACGAATAAACCTTTGAGCATTTTGAAGCGCCTACGAAAATAATACCCTTGGTAAGTGACATTCTCTGCAAAATAGTCTTGCACCAAACGTTGGTTGGCTTATTCACGATTTCTGCAAATATATCTTCGTGTTTTCCGTTGAGAACTTGCAGCTACGTTGTTACATACAACGTTGTATGTTTGTTCCGCCATTTGAACACACGCAATAGCGGTATCAAAAATAGTGAAATTCTTCAGAATATGACATTTTTGAGGGAGTGGTGATTTTTTTTTTGAGAGAGAGAAGAGATTGTGTTGTGAAAAAAAGTGAACTTGATATGTATATATAGGAAAGAAAAAGCAAAAGCAAAAGCAAAAGGAAAATAAATAAATACTCAACAACCAACAACCGGCAATCCTTCCCAATTCTCATCAACCAATCACAGAATGCAGCCTTGAAGGATTGCACTGCGGCCAAAACCGCACAAGACCGCGGTCTGGGGGCGGTGCGCGGTCCAGCTGGCGCGAACCACGGCCCCAAACCACAGCCACACAGTGCAACCTTATATTATAATTTTGCAGTGGAAAAACTTTTTTAATTTTGTAAAATCAGTTTATTTAAATTTTATTTTATTATAACAACTTGCATATGTTAAAAAAACAGGCTTTTATAATAGACTGTAACCGTTTGGTCCGCCTCTTATTACAAGTTGTAGTCATTTGGTCCACCCAACATAATCTAATTATTATCAATCAACATCAGTATACATCGTCAATGCGGCATTTGTGCTATAAGGATCAAAAGAAGGCAGATGAAAAAAATACAAGGACCAATGTGTCCAACTCAAAAATAAAGTAAGAGAGAAGATGAATTTAGGATTAAATAGAAAGAAGTAACATCTAAGTCATCTATTCATAATAAATAGGGATGTCAAAAAGTCCCGTGGGACCACGTTCCCGTGGGGGCCCCGTCCCGTTTGGGGTTGTTTTTTTTTGTTTTTTTTTTTTAAAAATCGGGGGCGAGGACGGGGGCGGGGACAAGGTTAACCCCCGTTTTAATTTCGGGGGCGGGGGCGGGGGTAGGCAATCCCGTCCCGAAATCCCCATGGGTACCCCGTTAGTAAACTACACATATATTTACATATATTAATTATATAAATATAATAAACTATAACATGATTTTAAGCTTCCAAAATTTATCAAAAAACATGTTTTTAAGCTGTTAGTATAATTTTTTAAAATGCCATAACTTTTTTATTAACATATAAAATTTTGCTATAAATAATTATTTATTACCTAAAAAATAGTTTATTTTAGCCTAAATAACAACTTCTTTTAGCCCAAAAAAAATAGCCCAAAATCAATCGGGGGCGAGCGCGGGGGTAGGAACATTGAACATTCCGGGGGCGGGGGCGGGGTCGGGGAGACGGGGAAATTTCGGGGGCAGGGGCGGAAGATGCACTCCCCGCCCCGTTTGCCCCCGTTGACATCCCTAATAATAAATCGACATCAATACGAAATGTTAATGCCACGCTAGTGCTATAAGGAGAAAAAGACGGCATACGGAAAAATCTAACCATTATAAACAAGAAAAAAAAATAACCAATCATTTTTCTATTTTTAAAAAATAATCATTTTCTCCGATGCCATTATTCCAGAGTACTGTCACTTTGGAAATTTTTATTTTATTTTAGTTCTTTTATTTAATATTCAAAGAATATTGTTTTTTTCGAATACTACATTTCATAATGTTTAATTTCTCCGTTTTTCAATGAAATATCTAATTTTGACATTAATATTGTATATAGTTCATATTACTATTTTTGTTTAATTTTTTATTAAATTAAGCAAATAATGATTTTTTTTATTCCATAATTGTTCTTAAATTTGGGAGTGTTTTTTTTTTTTTTTTTCGAAAGCTGACATTTTAGTATGGCATTTGGAATGCCATTCCAAAATTAGTAAAAAAATATTTTTTCTTGGTCCGAAATGCCTATTCTGGACAAAGTGGTTATTTTTGTTATTTTTTGGTTATTATCTTCGGATACATATTAAAAAGTCTGTAGATTTCTTATTAATAATAATAATAATAATAATAATAATAATAATAATAATAATAATAATAATAATAATAATAAATGTTCACCCATTCAAACTACATATTATACTATCTAAAAAATTAATAATTATAGGAAAAAGGGATCTAGGTAAATAGGTAAATAGGTAATCGACATTGAAATCACTAGACACTATACTTTTAACAAACATTTAATGACATACACTCCTTTTATGACATACAAACGTGTGTTTTCTAAAAAATGTTGTATTTTATAAAAAAGATTTATGACATTTATATTTGTATGTCAAAAACTTAGTGTCACAATAAGTATATAAACACGGAGTATGTCGTCAAATGTGCGTGTCATTTTTCTTAGTAGTCATCTTATAATTTCCTAGCAAATAAACCACGCGTCCATTTTTTTCTCACAAAATCGACCAACTTGGGATTTTGACCTTAGACTTCACAAAATCACTCACATGAAGCTTCACTCTTGCAACCATGGGCGGAGATAGCAGGGGGCTGTCGGATGCTCTATGCTCTGCCCCCTCAATCTCCTTTAAAAGTCCAAACTATAGTATACCAGTGTATGTATAATTTAAAGTCCACATAAGTTTTGTGTGATAAAAATCCCCAACCAATCTTTATTAAAATTTCAGTTAATATATAGAAAAGTAATAGGGTTACGACTATGAGTAAACTTGGGGCCCACAATTAAAATCTCATAGACTTCAGCACTTCACCCATATTTTAGTTATCGATTTACCTCCATTTACTTTAATTTGTTTAATTTCATTAGTTTCATTACGAGTTCTTTTAACTGTCGATTAACCAATATAGTATATAACTCTTCTATATGTAAGATTTCTTTTACACTATCGTCCAAGACCTTTTTCGGACACAATATAAGCCCCCGTTCTCTTTAAATCCTAGCTCCGCCCTTGCTTGGAACATCAGTGATTGCGATTCCTCGGGCTCACCGTGCCGGTGAATGCGACTCATCACGCTCACCACGCTAACGATTGGGTTTCTACGTTCCCGCTCCAACCCCCCCCCCCCCCTGCTATACACCATCTACTACGACTCCTCATATTTACATGTCCTATGTCCACGGGTGGAACACAAACATTCTGACCAAAGTGGGCTTAACCACAACTTCAAATCATTGTTAACTACTTCATGATTGTTATTAATTTCTACTATTAAAGATTCATGTAATCAAACGCATTTTAATGGTAGTCGAGTAATTATGTTTGTGATCGATTTATGTTGATAAATATAAGTCTTATAACAATAAAAAGTATTAGTTGTTCAAGATATTATTACCCATAACTAATAAATAAGTGAAAGGCGTAACTATGAACATAAATATGCATTGTTTTCCATCTTATATTTGAACATAAATATGCATTATCATAATTAATCATTCTCTTGTATGTGTGTGTATGCCCCAACGAGGCAGTGAGGCAATGTCTAAATTTACAGGATACGTATTATCATCTTGTGGGGGTTTTTTCAACCTCTCAAAAATGCTTTCGTAATTCATATATTCTGTCATTATAGTTAACTAAAGTCTTATTGACTTTTATCTCTTTCGAATTTAAATATTCCATTTATGAAATTAAAGTAGTGTTCATAAAACAATGTGTCATTCGATCTAGATATTTGTAAATATTTGTACAAAAAAAGTACATTGCCTTAGAAGAAAAAATACCTTACCTTAGAAGCGTGTAATGTCATTGCAATTTCATACAAATCCTCCGTGGAAGAATCAAGTCTCGTTCTTAAACCCTAACGCCTCGTTTCCGAGTTTAACAAAAGAAAAGAAGAGAAGAGAAAAGAAAGTCGCAAGAGAAAAGAAGAGAAAGGAAAGGAAAAAAAATTTTTCTTTCGTGTTCCCGAGTTGGAGAGAAGTGGAAGAAAATGAATCATTTTGTTCATTCTTTCTAAATCCTCCCAAATCGGAAGGAAAGTTAGAAGGGAAAGTGATCCTCCCATTTCCCTCTATTTCGTTCCACATCCCCTCTTTAATGAAACTCGGGAGCACCAATCTCTTTTATTTTCTTCTCATTTCCACTCATTTCCTTTTCTTTCTCTTGTTAAGTTGAACTCGGGAACGGGTTGTAAAGGTTTGACAGAACAAAAGAGAGGTTTCAAAAGAATTTGATTCCATAACAATGGGACTGGACGTTGGTCTAGATGCGTTAAAGGAGACGATGTGTATCAGACAAAATCGTAAAGCCGTTGAAGCAAAATTCGTCAAGAAGGCCGGCGACGCATATATACGCTTCTCTCGCTCTCTCAATTGTTTATGAATCGATCGATGATATATGAAGTTAAGGAAGGACATTGATTGAATTTATCTGTAATTTGATTTCGTCCCTAATTGAATTTATCCCTCGCATAGTGCCCCTCTTTTCCACACTTGCGGCATGCACCACCGGACCTACAAACTCCGGTGTAACCCTTCCCACACTTCCCACAAGTGTGGCTACTCTGATCTCCTACTCTAGAATCAATGGTCTTGGACCGTTTCGACACCGGCTGCGACTGCACCGGAGCCTGCCTCAGCTCTCGCAACTGCAACTCAATGTCCAACTCCCGCCGCCTGGCGGCCTCTTGCAACTCCAACAAGGTCTCGCACCTCTGCTTAGACACAAACTGTCTGATATCTCTCTTTAGCATACTCAGATATCGGGACATCTAAGCCTGCTCCGAAGCGAATTCAGGGCAAAAAATCGCCCTCTCAGTGAACATCCTGGTGATCTCAGTCACTGACTCCGAATCCTGCTTCAGCTCAAGGAATTCCTGAGCCAATCTCTCCCTCTCAACCCGCGGAACATAATGAGTGTTGAACATCTCTTTGAACTGATCCCATGAAACCGCAGCCCTCTGCGCATCCGAATATTACCCCGTGGTCAATCTCCACCAATCCTTCGCCCCGAGCCTCAACAGGTTCAAAGCACACTTCACCTTCTGATCAGCAGGGCATGAACACGTGAAGAAACACCCCTCCACATCCGACAACCATCTTATAGCAACGATCGGGTCCTGAACTCCATCAAAAGTAGGAGGCTTCGTATTATCGAAGTCCCGATACTGAAAACCCCGACCGGCTCCTCCCCCTGCCGCTACTATAGTCGTTGTAGCTGCTAGCGCAGCCGTCTCTGTGAGAGCTGCATAGCGTTTATCAAAATACTCAACCATGGCGGTCTTAATCGACCCAAACAGTTCCGGCAACTCAGCCCGGAACAACGCAACAACCTCATCATGCAAGATCTCGCGAATCCTCGCATCCAACTCGCACGTGCTCATCTGACCAATAACCTCGGGCGGTACAGACCTGCCTGGAACTCCCTCTCCTACTTCCGATCCTGACCCGGATCCACTCCCAGCATGCCTCGGAATCTCCATACTGAAAAACTCCAGAAAATCTCAGACACTTCCCACTAACCCGGGAACCAACTCTCAACCCAACCCTAGAGGTCATGGTTTCCCTGATACACGTATGGGTCCTGTGCTTTCAGTAGTACGGGCCCATACTACCTTCCACACCTACCCATATTTGTATGAAGTACTACCACAACACCCTAGTGTAAAACATACAAAACAAGTGCTCAACCCTCACTACTAGAGGAACACTGGAAATCTCCCACAAGGACACCCCAGGCTAACATGCATCATAAATCAGGCAACATTATCATGAAATCCTGAAGATCCCTAGCCTAGCACTAGCATGCTGTTCTATCAAAGCTCAAAAACAAATATCATGTATGGTATTTTGGGGTTACTTACTGGCTCCGACTGATCGTACCTCCACGTCCTCCTTTACTCATTTTGAAAATCGTTTTAAATTCTCTTTTAAAAACTCTCACTGATTTGAGACTGGAGTCACACGAGTGTTCCTCCAATTCACTCAAACCAAAGCTCTGATACCAACTTGTAACGACCATAAAATTCCAACCAATTTAAACTTTTCAAAAACAACCCGATTTCATTAAATTATTACAAAAAGGTTTTCAATACAATTTATTTAGAGTATTCCCAGAATCACATCACATATAAACATGAGGAGCGGTACGATCACGCCTTCGCCTTGCCACGGTCTCCTAAGAACCTGAAAAACTTTAAACCACAACTGTAAGCCTGAAAGCTTAGTGAGATATCCCCAAAATACCAACCACATATACCATACACGCATAACATGCCATATCATATCTGATCACAGAACAACCATGCACTTCGGGTCTACTGTGTGACTGGTCCGCCGCACCGGCCAACAGTCCACCTGGTCCACCCTCCGAGTCTAGCCATATACATCGAGTCTGTAGTGTGATTGGTCCTCCCGCACCGGGCCTTCAATAGACCTGATCCACTCTCTGAGTCTACAGTATGACTAGTCCGCCCGCATCGGGCCTTCAGTCGGCCTGGTCCACTCTCCGAGCCTCGGCACGTCTGGTCCGCCCTCTTAGGGCCTACAGCCTATCCGGACCGCTCGCTGAGCCTTCGGGACAACCGGTCCTCCCTGGGTATCTTGGCCTACAGCAAAAAGCAGGGCCCGCCTCAACCCAGCTCCAGTCCAAACAACCATGTGCACATAAACATACAATCATATAACAATTCACAGTCAACAAGCCGATCAAGCAGATCACATAACATATCATCATTCTAACCAGGATACCGACCTAACTGGTCACTAGCATAGCATCACCCTACATAACAGGATACCGACCTCAACCAGGTCTCTAACATATACCATCCTAACTACCAGGATGCAAACATATCAAAGCAATAACATAACAACAAATACTCGGATCTCAATCCGATAAAGGGCCGGCCTTGGTGCCTTATACCCTGTTGATATAGTGAGGATAACTCACCTCGAAATTGCCGACTGAACAGATAAAAACAAGCTACTCCAACCACTGATACGATGTCCAACACTGGCCAACACCAAGACTCTGAACTTAAAACAAAAGCCAACAATTACCAAAATGCCCCTGAAATCAACTGGTCAACCCTTGGTCAAAGAAAAGAAAAAGTCAACCCCTGACTGACTCTACTCGCCGAGTCAACTCGATGACTCGCTGAGTCCCCATGCTCAGAATCTCTCACACGTCGCGACTCAACTCGCCGAGTCACCCTGAGACTCGCCGAGTCCAACAACTCTGAGTCCTACTTCACTCGACTCACCGAGTCATCCCTTGACTCACTGATACACAGCTCACCCTGAAAAAGGAGCAAGACCTCGCGACCAGACTCACCGAGTCCAAGAACAGACTCGCCGAGTCTAAGGCAATCTTCAACCTACTCGCCGAGTTGTTCTTCCAACTCGCCAAGTTTCAGTCCATCTTCAAGCAACTTGCCGAGTACACCTTTGTGACTCACCGAGTGCCTCTAGATCTCACCCCATACAGAAGCCTTCCATGCCATGCAATTGATACAAGATGTAGATCTACCCTCCTACAACCCATCCATCACGTAAAGTGGCAAACTTTACATGAATCCAAGGAGATCTAGGCATTTTACACTCTAGGGCTAGGGTTTGGGACAAGATGGCTTCACCAATCACTCAAGAACAGGGACTTTAGTGCACTTTAGACCTTCTCTATTCCAGATCTGAGGTAGCAACATCAGATCTATCGTTCAAACTCAAAATACCACAAGCTAAACCTCCCATACATCCCAAAAATGATGAATCTAGATTAATAGCAGCCCAAGAACGAGATAATACCTCAAAAGGAAGCCCCAACATCAATCAAATCTGAATCTAAGCAAAGCCCCTTGCTCCAAGCCTCCTAACTCTCCAAGATCTTCCTCCAAATCTCTTCTCCAAGGCTCAATTGCACTCAAATCCTTCACAATTGCATTGCTAGGGTTTTTTGGACTTCAAAGGAAGGTAAGGAGGCTGGGGAGAGGGTATAATGACCTTTATATAGGGTTCATCCTCCGAAATTAGGGTTTTCTCCACTCAGCACCAACTCGCCGAGTCCAGCCGCCAACTCGCCGAGTTGGCCACTTAACACGCGATCAAAATCGCGACCCAACTCGCCGAGTCCACTCGTGGACTCGCCGAGTTGCCCTTTCCAATTTACACTTTTAGCCCTTCAACTTTACTCTTGATATTCCGGGATGTTACAAAAGAAAAGCCAACCCTCTTTCCCTCATTATTGAAGCCATTTTTGGTGCTCTTGGAATATTTAAAGAGACAAAGAAGAAAAAGGAAGTTAAGATCTAGTAAGCAAGTCTCCATTCTTCATCCTATCACTCTTCTCGACCTTTTTAAGTGTCCAATACTCGATTTTTCTCATGCTATATTGCTAGATCTTAAGTTTTAGCCCATAATCTTCTTGTTCTTGATAGTTGGAATGGTGAGACTTCATAAAGGTTATGACTTTATGAATCTTTGGAACATTTAGTATGGTTGTGGGTTTGGATCTGAAGTATAGTAGAGTTTTTTTAGCCATGCATGGGATTTTTATCAAAAACCCATATTTTGGACCAATTATGGCTTCAAGGCATGCATTGGACATGCATGTCTATAAAGCACCTACCTTTATGTCAGATTTGGTATTGGAAACCCTTCTAGAGTGGTTGGGTTAGGGACTTTTTTGGATTAAGGGCTTAATGGTTATGACATTGTTGAATTTAGCTTTATTGGACTAGGGTTTGAGATTTTTGACTTTTGAGGTGGTTCTAATTGATAAAGTTGGAAACTTTATCATTCTAGACCATATTTCAGACAATATATGAGCTTTAGAGCTCTTGTAATAGAGGAAAACGGCTTAACCCATTAAGTTGTTTGAAACTCAGTGCCCACAGCGTGGCCTTAGGTCGCCACGATGTGGTGACTAGGAAAAAGCACGTTGTTTCGATGTATGAAGGCCACAACGTGGCCATGGATGGCCATGACATGACGGTTAACTAAATTCAATGTTGACCGTCGACTTCTGACTTGAGTTGACATTTGGTCAAACTCATAGTCTTGGAAGAAGAGCCGATGGTTACCATTTGTAATGGTACAGGTGGTGTGTAGCATTGGTATTTCTGGCAGTGAGAGTAGAGGCAGATGAGTATCAACTGAGAGGTGAGTCTCTTCACTGTACGCGGGGGTCAAATGCACCAATGACGGCCAACTGGATTATGTTTGTAGAATGATAGTTGTCCTCATGACACTTATTGATATGCTAGTATGTGCTTGTTGTCTTTTTGACTTTTACCGATATGATTGTATACTTAGATGTGAGGGTGAAATATACTTGTATCGGTTGAAAGATACCCACGGAGTTGAAATAGATTCGGGGGTGAAAAAGACCCGTACCGGTTGAAAGATACCGAAGGAGTTGGAATAGACTCGAGGGTGAAATAAACATGTACTATCAAATATAACATTGTACATCCAGAAGCAATCATTTTATAGCATTGTACTTCATAAGATGATTTTTTTTTTCACCATGTCAAAACTTTTCTAGATATTTGAGAAAGAAATTATCAAATATAGCATTGTAAAATAAATAAGTTATTTTGCAAAATACCCTAAAGCAACAATGTACATTGAAAGCTCATTGCTATTATAAAGGTGAATGGTTCATGTTTCTTTATTTATTTTTTTTGGAAAAAAAAACATTTTAATAACTTAATCCTTTAGTTTTTTTCTTATTCCTTGACTTAATCTTTCAATGTAGTTTCATAAGTCATAATTTTCGTCTTTTTGATCGAACAAAATCTTATTCCATGTGCATGTATTTGTTTATATGTTTGTGTGGTTGTTTTGCGTAAAATAAACGAA
Organism: Lactuca sativa; assembly: GCF_002870075.4. Taxonomy (NCBI): domain Eukaryota; kingdom Viridiplantae; phylum Streptophyta; class Magnoliopsida; order Asterales; family Asteraceae; genus Lactuca; species Lactuca sativa. The sequence continues at coordinate 171,166,807 of NC_056624.2, read as the reverse complement.
ATCCATTTCGATTATACCAATGTACTTTTAGAATACAATACTTATATTTATACATCACCGTACTTTCAATTTTTCTTATATTTTGCATTTAAAAAAAAAATAAAGTGTTATTCTCTCAAGTGTAGATTCATGAAGACATAAAATATTAGTTTCATAAGACAACTATATTTTTGCTATTATTAAATATTATTTTGATTTGTCTACCATGTAGTACACTTGTTATACCTAGTATTTGATAAATCATAATTCATTAATTCTTTAAAAAAATCGATTTTTATATATTCATGTTTTAATATGGAAGAATTCAGTATTTAAACTCATGTATGTGTAGTTTACTTACATTTACAAAACAAAAGAATAAAAAAAATTAAGGCTATCGAGTCAGGTTGAGCGGCCTCAAAGTCCAATACTGAAGGAATAAGAGCCTTTATGCCAAGAGCCTTAACCCTTAATTAAGCAAAATCATTGACCTTACATCTGGTTTGATTAGGACAGTATCACATTTCATCATAAAGAGTATCTAATTCTTTCTTACCAAATAAGACATCAAACTAATTGGTTCGGATGATCAATTCATTCTTTCTTTATGGCAAGCGAATAGCTAAAGAGCTTATGAAAGAACATTGTCTTCTCCTATTCTTAAAAACATCTTTAAAATAGTTATTAAAGAGACTAGCACTTTTAACAGGAAAAGCAAACAAATACCTCCTTTAATTTGGTGGCCTCTTCCTTGATAAGAATTAAAGAAGAATAAGAATATAGGACAAATATAATTATAATATAAGACCAGAAATCAAACATAAAAAAAATAAATAAATAAGAAAACTAATGACTTAATATCATATTTTACCTATTCTACATTTGAAGTTATTACTCAGTAAAATTAATGAATTATTAATGGCCTCTCAAATATTAATAACTTATAGCATAAAAGAAACTATGTAATTTTCTTTCAAAAATGATACCAGTTATAAAGTATATGTATGTTGATGTAGCGATATAGTCGACCGAAGAAGGGTAGAGAGTAGACAACCGATGAAGTTGTCAATAGCGGCTGCATTAAAGAAAAAAAAGGCAATAATGATGGAGATAAACCCAAAAAACATGAATGTAGTATCCGGAAAACTCAAAATCAAGGGTTATATAGTAAACAACGACAACGGTAGGAGATGTACCATCTCTAAAATTACATAGAGCAATTAAAGTAATAACATGGATTTTTGGTGATTGTTAGATTAATTTGTTATAATTACCGTTGGTATTTTTTTTTTTTTTTTGAAACAGCGGAATCATATTAAAAGCCACCACTAAAAGGAGAGCTGGATAATAAAAAGAAAAGTACAAAAACAATTACAAAATACTGAAGCATAATCATACCAAATAGCCCAGTTACAGTTCTCGTATTTCCTCCTATGTTTACCCAACTAAACACCAAAGTGATAATATTATCCTCCAATTTTGAAGCAGAGACACATTTTGTTGACAACTTTGTCATTTCGAGCACGCTAAACATACAAAAGATAGACGTAGATGATGGCTAAAAGAAGATTTCTTTTCTAAGGGCAATTCCCCGATGAGCTGTGAAACTTACCATCCCAGCAACAACCGAAGAGAATTGCTAGAATGGGACCTTACAATTCTAAGGTGTTGTTTGTTTTTTCTCTGCAGATCTGCGTGACAACTTCTGTCTGCGCCGCGCAGACGACGCGCAAACATATACCCTCGCAGAATGTTTGTTTTTTAAAAGTGTACAGACTTCAAAATGTCTGCGCGAGGTCTTCTTGGCGCAGACATGGACCAATGTCTTCTAAGGTCTGCACCCCTCTTTAATCTAAAAAAAAAACGCTTTATTTTTTCTCAGTGCCTCCAACAACCAACATACATCTACGCCTCCCCCTCCATCGATGCTTATCTCCATCGGTCTTCTTCAACCTCTCTCCTCCTCCTTGTGCTGCCGACGCTTAGACTAGGACCGTCTTTTTCCTCATGACCGACCGCACCACAGACGCACTTCATTGTTGCCGGATTTCTCATATGCTCTGCAATCGTTCATGCTGTTCACCGCCGCCAGTCGTGCCCACCGTCTCCATCGCCACCTATCATGCCCACTGTGTCTCTATCATCATCGTCTCAGACCTCTATTGCCATTGGTAAGAACATTTTCCCTGAAATCAAATGGTATCTTCTAGGGTTTGTTGTACTTGCTAGAAATCAGATGTTATTGATACTGAAATCACATTAGTTTGCTGAAACATGAAAATCATATATACATTCACTGAAAATCGGATTTATTTGCTGAGATTAGATGTTCATAGGTGATGGAAATCATATTTATTTGCTGAAAATGTATATACTTTGCTGAAATATGAAAAATGTTGTTATTATTGCTGGAAATCACATTTTAGCTGAAATTTGATGTATATATTTTTGTTGGAAATCACATTTTAGTTTAAATTAGTTGTTATCGTTGCTGAAAATTACATTTTCAATTGAAATTAGATGTATATAGCCGTTGGAAATTATGTTTTAAGTGAAATTAGGCTTTATTGTTGTTGGAATAGTATTTCATATATGATGTTTTAATGCTTGTAATTCATATATTTTGTAGTTCATTGGTATTAATTAGTGACTCATGGATGCAGGAAAGCTATTTGATAAAGGCTCACATTCTATAACCACAAATGACTAATGGATTTAGGTTACTATTTGATGAAATGCTTTTGATGAAATGCTTTTGATGAAATGTTTTTGTAACATGTATAGAGAACCCTATAAGTTATAAACATTTGTATAATATGTGAAATTAGAACACTGGTGTGAGGAATGATTCATGAATTGCAACTTTGTTTCCATGTGACGTCAAAAAGATTTGAGGTTTGATTTATATTTCATTGTTGTATAATTTGAAAATAATAGATTTTAGAGGTTAGATTTATGTTTCAGTGTTGTAATATTGTATGATTTGAAAATAATTGATTTTAGAGGTTAGATTTATGTTTTAATGTTGTATAATTTTAAATTTTTTTTTTTTGGTTGTAGGATTTATATATGATTTATATTATAGCGTTATAAAAAAAAATTATTTAAAATTTTTGTGTTGAAAAAGTCTTTTAAGTATAAAAAATAATTTTATTAAAATTTTAATTTATTTCACTAGACTGCAGACGTTAAAAAACAAACAATCTTCTTCTTGCAGACTACAAACGTTTAGTCCACCTCTTCTACTGCATATGTTTGCAGATATGGTCCGCAAACTGCAGATGTTTTGTCTCTCAAAAAACAAACAACACCCAAGTGAAGTATCCAATGCAAACCAGCAACCGAAAAGAATTTTAAATGTACAATATTTGATTGAATTAAAAAAAAAAATACAATGATGTGTCCATCTAAAATATTAAAAGAGTGTTCATTTAATAAATTCCCTAGACATCATTTACTCCTCCAGTGTCCACCCTTAATATACATACTTTATCTTGGCTCAATTTGAAAATATTTCCGTTAAAATATGTTACCATTGTAGTGTGACCGTTGGATTTTAAAGCTCAATTTGAAAATATGACTGTTAATATATGTTACCGTTGTAGTTTGATCGTTGGATTTTAAATATAATTACAATTTAGCCGTTATCGCATTGCTACTTAAATCCGCATGTGCAAATGAAACACCGAAAAACATATCTTTCCCCAATGACAAAAACGAAAAACATAGCACCAAGCGCTGAGAAAATTTGTGTTCTCGCTCCAACATGGACAATACTAATCAAAGTTGAAGCTACAAGCTTTTTCTACCATGTTAAGTGTTCATTGCATTTCAAGTGTAAGTTTTGTTTTATCTACATTGTGTAAGCTATGCTTCATCACAAAGTAAGATTTATCATATATCTAAGAGTAAATTACTTAAAAATTATATTCTTCATTATTAATACACTATCATATAGTATTGATTATGGTATGTAGACTTCAAGTTTAATGTATATGCTTAAACTTCATATGGTGAATAACTTGATGTTTATTATAACTTTTTTCAAGAAAACAATAAATCTCAGTGCTAGTCACCGGTCTAGCTAGACATGTTGGATAGCCCAATGTTGAAGCTAAATGCATATGCCTGAACATAGACTATTTTGGTAAGGATCGATGTTTAAATATTTATAGTGAGATTAGTATGATATTTTTTTCTTTTGAGTAATTGATATTTCGTTGCAGCCTTCTTTACATATTATATAAGATTTTCATCAACTTTGACAAATCAAAACTAATTACATTTCTTTTGAGTGATGGATTAATTGAACTTAATGAAAAAAGAAAACAGTATAATGAACACCAATAAATTCTAGAAAACAACGACTAAGGTATATATATACTATTATTATACTGTATTCGACTAAAATCCGTTTCCTTTAAAAGACCATGACTCTTTTTGAGCTTTCTTGATGCACACTTGCAGGCCGAATCCCGTTATACGAGATGGGATGGTTAAATAGTTGTTATCAGGAGTATGTTCCTTCCACTTTGTGGAGACTTCGGGTACACACTCCATCGATAAACATGCGTCCATGGATTTCACAGTCAGCCGATACACAAAACCATTCTTAAATGTGTCTGGTCCTACGCAGTCGACATTGAAGACTCTTCCATGTCCTACAACATCATGGTTGACGATGAAGATAACCTTTTCATTCCGTTCCTGAAGAATGACGTGCTTCTGGGTTGTTTCAACACGAAGATTGAAGACGGCATTGTAGACGAATTGAATAGCAGAGTGATGGCGACTGAAATGGTTGTACAGGAGCTTGCAAGAAGCGGCCAAGCCGCAGGAGGAATCAGGACAGAAACATAATGTATGCGGACATATGTTTTCATGCTTGGCTCTCTTGTGGTTCATCAATATCTCTTGGCATCCAAACTTCTTGTTCTTGCACTCTACTCGCAGTGATGCTATCAGCTTTTCCATTCCTCGACAATGCTTAAAGCCCTTTGGAACGCTGCATGAAGGACACTTGTTCTCTGAACGGATTAGGCAAGTATAGCATGATGTATGCCCATCATCACACTACAACAGAAACCAAATTAAATGATATATGCAATGAACAATGTTTCTTCTGATCTTGTTGAATTAGCAGCGCAAGGTTTAGCTAGATTAGATGTTGGAATTACCAGGAAGATCGGCGTACACAACGGATAATGACAGATACTGCAATTTAGCAAGTCTGGATCGGTGGCCACAATCGGAATTGCTTCACCTGCAACCTCCGGTACACCATCTGCCCCTTTGTCTTCCGCCTCAAGTCGTTGAGGATCGGAATTTGAATCGGAATCGGAATCCACCACTTCCAAGGGAACCATATCCACCTCTTGGTTCATCGCAGTAGATCGAGTGGTTCGCCGGTTCCTTCGTGCATGCTGAATCGGCCTTTGAGGCTGCGGCTGCGACGATGACTCGATGAACCGCGGCCGCTTATTAACGACCCCATATGCCCTTGTTATCTCCGCCTCCCATTGGCTGTCAACGATTCGCACCGTTGAAGAAGAAGCATGGCGGCTACTGTTGAGGTTTTGGATTCTGTCGGCCATTGATCTGGATTCTTTCTTTTTGAAATACTAAGATTCAGACACAGAAACACAGTACAGTCGCTGTCGAGAGCAGTGTTTGTTTTTACCAATAAGAATAAAAGATTATTTATACTCAGATTTCTAGGGTTCTGTGTTGGATCCTTTCATCATGTTCGATACTCACTGAGATTCGGGATTTGTTACTATAAATTTCAGGATCCAAATACATAGGCCCAAATTAAATATAACACCAACAGACTATGAATAATGTTTATATGTAGATATCGGATATTTGTAAATTTGTAATTTATTGGATTCTAAAAGAAAGTTAAAAGTTAAAAAGATTGAGTATTATACTACTATAGTCAACCATATGCATTATGCTTGCAGTTTATATACTTCAACTAATTAATGTTTTGATTAGTAGATAATTTGTGTTGGATAACCGATGAATATAAAACAATAATTTGTAGGAATACATAGGTGAGATAATTTGAAAGAAAACTTCATTTAGAAAGCAGATTGAAGTTTTCTTGTAGTGAAGGTATAAACAACGAGTCAATGATAGTGATAGAACAAACATACTCCCTTTTAATTAGAAATTATCATCATCACGTTAGAGTGAGACCACGAAAGTGTCTTTGTTTTTGTAATGAAGTTTTATGTTGGATTTGGATATATATCTATTTTTATCGGTCATGTTTAGAATTTTCAAAAATAATCATAACGTTCATATTTGTTAACGGTCATAAATTTTATGACGACAAAAATTATGTAAAATCACTTTAGGCTGAAGGGTGTAGTGTCATCGAAACCGTACTTCCTCCCCCGCCACGTAAACGCTATGTCATTTTTTACCACTCAAGTGTCGTTTCTTGCCACACATTCTTTATTTTTTATTTTTTTTAACTATTTTAATTTAATAAAACTTTTTTTTTAAAACTATTTTATTTTAATAAAACTTCTATTTTAATAAAAAAACATAATTTATCATTACTTGAAAACTAAAAAAAAAAAAAAAAAAACATTACATTACATTACCAAAAAAAAAAAAAATAGAATACAAAAACCACACACATGACATTTAAATAATCCTGGAAACTTAAAAAAAAAAACAAATAAAATAACTAAAGCAAACTACATAAAGTCCTTCTCCGAGAACTCGTCTTCGGGGTCATCCGGTTGATCCAAATTAAGGTTAATGTTTTGAACCCCGTAAATGTGTTCCTCCAAGTCATTGCGAAGATTGTGAAATGTTTCAGTACAACATATCTCTGCTCTGTTGTTTATATACTCTTCCCCACCAATTTCTATTGGCTGTGTCTTTGGTATGGTTTCTTCCTCGTCAAACGCACATATCGCTCTTCCTTCGTCTTCAATAATCATGTTATGCAATATAAGACATGTATACATGATTTCTTGAAGTTTTTCCTCGCCTAAATAAGCTGCTGGTTTTTTCAATATGAACCACCGTTTCTTCAGAGCTCCAAAAGCACGTTCAACATCCTTCCTAGCTCTTTCTTGAGCTCTCTTGAATTTCTTTCATCTAGAACCATGTGGAGCTGTAAATGATTTAACAAACGCAACATACTCAAGATAGATTCCATCGACCAGATAATAACTATACATATATGGCGTTCCACACACTTGAAAAGAAGAATCTGGTGCGGATCCATCGTATATGTTGTTAAATATTGGTGAACGATTAAGAATGTTGATGTCGTTAATCGAACCAGGAGAACCAGAAAAAGCATGCCAAATCCTCATATCTTGTGATGCAACTGCTTCAAGTATGACTGTTGGGTGACCATGATTACCTTGGGTAAATTGCACATGATATGCTGTAGGGCAATTTTCCCATGCGCAATTGAGACAATCTAAGCTTCCTAGCATTCCAGGAAACCCATGTACACTAGCATGATGAGCTTGCAATTGCAAGATGACATTACGTGTAGGCTTACGTAAATATTTTGGACCACAAAACTGAATCACAGTTTTGCAGAAAAAATGGAGACTATCTCGTGCGATCCTAGCAGACATCCTAAAACTTTCGTCTAACGCATCAGGCGGAATGTCATATGCTAATTGACGAAGTGCGGCCGTATATTTTTGTACGGGAGTGAAACCGGGTGTACCTCTAGCATCGTAGCGTTGTTGGAAAAAACTGCACTCCCTCGTTACATCTTCAACTATACGTACGAATAAACCTTTGAGCATTCTGAAACGCCTACGAAAATAATACCCTTGGTAAGTGACATTCTCTGCAAAATAGTCTTGCACCAAACGTTGGTTGGCTTATTCACGATTTCTGCAAATATATCTTCGTGTTTATCGTTGAGAACTTGCAGCTACGTTGTTACATACAATGTTGTATGTTTGTTCCGCCATTTGAACACACGCAATAGCGATATCAAAAATAGTGAAATTCTTCAGAATATGACATTTTTGAGGGAGTGGTGATTTTTTTTTTTGAGAGAGAAGAGATTGTGTTGTGAAAAAAAGTGAACTTGATATGTATATATAGGAAAGAAAAAGCAAAAGCAAAAGGAAAATAAATAAATACTCAACAACCAACAACCGGCAATCCTTCCCAATTCTCATCAACCAATCACAGAACGCAGCCTTGAAGGATTGCACTGCGGCCAAAGCCGCACAAGACCGCGGTCTGGGGGCGGTGTGCGCGGTCCAGCTGGCGCGAACCACGGCCCAAAACCACAGCCACACTGTGCAACCTTATATTATAATTTTGCAATGGAAAAACTTTTTTAATTTTGTAAAATCAGTTTATTTAAATTTTATTTTATTATAACAACTTGCATATGTTAAAAAAACAGGCTTTTATAATAGACTGTAACCGTTTGGTCCGCCTCTTATTACAAGTTGTAGTCATTTGGTCCACCCAACATAATCTAATTATTATCAATCAACATCAGTATACATCGTCAATGCGGCATTTTTGCTATAAGGATCAAAAGAAGGCAGATGAAAAAAATACAAGGACCAATGTGTCCAACTCAAAAATAAAGTAAGAGAGAAGATGAATTTAGGATTAAATAGAAAGAAACATATGTTATGTGCGAACATCTAAGTCATCTATTCATAATAAATAGGGATGTCAAAAAGTCCCGTGGGACCCCGTTCCCGTGGGGGCCCCGTCCCGTTTGGGGTTGTTTTTTTTTTTTTTTTTTTTTTTTTTTTTTTTTTTTTTTTTAAATCGGGGGCGGGGACAAGGTTAACCCCCGTTTTAATTTCGGGGGCGGGGGCGGGGGTAGGCAATCCCGTCCCGAAATCCCCATGGGGACCCCGTTAATAAACTACACATATATTTACATATATTAATTATATAAATATAATAAACTATAACATGATTTTAAGCTTTCAAAATTTATCAAAAAACATGTTTTTAAGCTGTTAATATAATTTTTTAAAATGCCATAACTTTTTTATTAACATATAAAATTTTGCTATAAATAATTATTTATTACCTAAAAAATAGTTTATTTTAGCCTATATAACAACTTCTTTTAGCCCAAAAAAAATAGCCCAAAATCAATCGGGGGCGAGGGCGGGGGTAATAAACGGGATTCAGGGGCGGGGGCGAGGGTAGGAACATTGAACATTCCGGGGGCGGGGGCGGGGTCGGGGAGACGGGGAAATTTCGGGGGCGGGGGCGGAAGATGCACTCCCCGCCCCGTTTGCCCCCGTTGACATCCCTAATAATAAATCGACATCAATACGAAATGTTAATGCCACGCTAGTGCTATAAGGAGAAAAAGACGGCATACGGAAAAATCTAACCATTATAAACAAGAAAAAAAAATAACCAATCATTTTTCTATTTTTAAAAAATAATCATTTTCTCCGATGCCATTATTCCAGAGTACTGTCACTTTGGAGATTTTTATTTTATTTTAGTTCTTTTATTTAATATTCAAAGCATATTGTTTTTTTCGAATACTACATTTCATAATGTTTAATTTCTCCGTTTTTCAATGAAATATCTAATTTTGACATTAATATTGTATATAGTTCATATTACTATTTTTGTTTAATTTTTTATTAAATTAAGCAAATAATGATTTTTTTTATTCCATAATTGTTCTTAAATTTCGGAGTGTTTTTTTTTTTTTTCGAAAGCTGACATTTTAGTATGGCATTTGGAATGTCATTCCAAAATTAGTAAAAAAATATTTTTTCTTGGTCCGAAATGCCTATTCTGGACAAAGTGGTTATTTTTGTTATTTTTTGGTTATTATCTTCGGATACATATTAAAAAGTCTGTAGATTTCTTAATAATAATAATAATAATAATAATAATAATAATAATAATAATAATAAATATTCACCCATTCAAACTACATATTATACTATCTAAAAAATTGATAATTATAGGAAAAAGGGATCTAGGTAAATAGGTAAATAGGTAATCGACATTGAAATCACTAGACACTATACTTTTAACAAACATTTAATGACATACACTCCTTTTATGACATACAAACGTGTGTTTTCTAAAAAATGTTGTATTTTATAAAAAAGATTTATGACATTTATATTTGTATGTCAAAAACTTAGTGTCACAATAAGTAAATAAACACGGAGTATGTCGTCAAATGTGCGTGTCATTTTTCTTAGTAGTCATCTTATAATTTCCTAGCAAATAAACCACGCGTCCATTTTTTTCTCACAAAATCGACCAACTTGGGATTTTGACCTTAGGCTTCACAAAATCATTCACATGAAGCTTCACTCTTGCAACCATGGGCGGAGATAGCAGGGGCTGTCGGATGCTCTGCCCCCCTCAATCTCCTTTAAAAGTCCAAACTATAGTATACCAATGTATGTATAATTTAAAGTCCACATAAGTTTTGTGTGATAAAAATCCCCAACCAATCTTTATTAAAATTTCAGTTAATATATAGAAAAGTAATAGGGTTACGACTATGAGTAAACTTGGGTCCCACAATTAAGATCTCATAGACTTCAGCACTTCACCCATATTTTAGTTATCGATTTACCTCCATTTACTTTAATTTGTTTAATTTCATTAGTTTCATTACGAGTTCTTTTAACTGTCGATTAACCAATATAGTATATAACTCTTCTATATGTAAGATTTCTTTTACACTATCGTCCAAGACTTTTTTCGGACACAATATAAGCCCCCGTTCTCTTTAAATCCTAGCTCCGCCCTTGCTTGGAACATCAGTGATTGCGATTCCTCGGGCTCACCGTGCCGGTGAATGCGACTCATCACGCTCACCATGCTAACGATTGGGTTTCTACGTTCCCGCTCCAAACCCCCCCCCCCCCTGCTATACACCATCTACTACGACTCCTCATATTTACATGCCCTATGTCCACGGGTGGAACACAAACATTCTGACCAAAGTGGGCTTAACCACAACTTCAAATCATTGTTAACTACTTCATGATTGTTATTAATTTCTACTATTAAAGATTCATGTAATCAAACGCATTTTAGTGGTAGTCGAGTAATTATGTTTGTGATCGATTTATGTTGATAAATATAAGTCTCATTGCAATTTCATACAAATCCTCCGTGGAAGAATCAAGTCTCGTTCTTAAACCCTAACGCCTCGTTTCCGAGTTTAACAAAAGAAAAGAAGAGAAGAGAAAAGAAAGTCGCAAGAGAAAAGAAGAGAAAGGAAAGGAAAAAAAATTCTTTCGTGTTCCCGAGTTGGAGAGAAGTGGAAGAAAATGAATCATTTTGTTCATTCTTTCTAAATCCTCCCAAATCGGAAGGAAAGTTAGAAGGGAAAGTGATCCTCCCATTTCCCTCTATTTCGTTCCACATCCCCTCTTTAATGAAACTCGGGAGCACCAATCTCTTTTATTTTCTTCTCATTTTCACTCATTTCCTTTTCTTTCTCTTGTTAAGTTGAACTCGGGAACGGGTTGTAAAGGTTTGACAGAACAAAAGAGAGGTTTCAAAAGAATTTGATTCCATAACAATGGGACTGGACGTTGGTCTAGATGCGTTAAAGGAGACGATGTGTATAGACAAAATCGTAAAGCCGTTGAAGCAAAATTCGTCAAGAAGGCCGGCGACGCATATATACGCTTCTCTCGCTCTCTCAATTGTTTATGAATCGATCGATGATATATGAAGTTAAGGAAGGACATTGATTGAATTTATCTGTAATTTGATTTCGTCCCTAATTGAATTTATCCCTCGCATAGTGCCCCTCTTTTCCACACTTGCGGCATGCACCACCGGACCTACAAACTCCGGTGTGACCCTTCCCACACTTCCCACAAGTGTGGCTGCTCTGATCTCCTACTCTAGAATCAATGGTCTTGGACCGTTTCGCCACCGGCTACGACTGCACCGGAGCCTGCCTCAGCTCTCGCAACTGCAACTCAATGTCCAACTCCCGCCGCCTGGCGGCCTCTTGCAACTCCAACTAGGTCTCGCACCTCTGCTTAGACACAAACTGTCTGATATCTCTCTTTAGCATACTCAGATATCGGGACATCTAAGCCTGCTCCGAAGCGAATTCAGGGCAAAAAATCGCCCTCTCAGTGAACATCCTGGTGATCTCATTCACTGACTTCGAATCCTGCTTCAGCTCAAGGAATTCCTGAGCTAATCTCTCCATCTCAACCCGCGGAACATAATGAGTGTTGAACATCTCTTTGAACTGATCCCATGAAACCGCAGCCCTCTGCGCATCCGAATATTACCCCGTGGTCAATCTCCACCAATCCTTCGCCCCGAGCCTCAACAGGTTCAAAGCACACCTCACCTTCTGATCAGCAGGGCATGAACACGTGAAGAAACACCCCTCCACATCCGACAACCATCTTATTGATGGGTTTTGGTCATAAGACATCCTATGTGCTCATACAAACCCTAAAGCTCGGATCTAGGTTTCTCTATTGTACATACTTTGAATCCAAGACTTGAACCCTAATTCTAGCATATGGAAATCAGAATTCACATGTAAATAGGTTTAAGAACATACCTTGATTGTTATGTAGCAATAACAATCCAATTCCTCCTTGAATTGACCTTGGAAAGCAGAGAGTCACAAGTGTCACTCCTCTAATGGCTCACAAACACCATAAGCAAGTGGAGAAGGTATAAGGAGAGAGGAGGGAGGTTAGAATTCGTATGTAGGGCTTCTTGGGAAGGGATACACGAATTCATAACCCTAGGGGTGTTTATATAGGTGTAGAGATAGGGTTTCAGTCATTATCCTTATCTAGTTGATTATCCATTAAGCAACCAATAAGATAATCCTTGAATCCTTATCATACTCGAATTCTAAGGCTTTCCAACCTTAAATTCATTCACCATACATATAAGATAATCCTTACCTTATTTTGTAACTATCACATAATTACAATTCAGCCCCTCAAGTTTAATTAATTACATTTGATCACAAAACTAATTCTTAATTAATTATCGACCAATATTAATTAAACAAATATGATTTCTCCTTTAATATATTATTCTTATAACATATTAATAAATCATATTATCCTCTCTCTCTATATATATTTCTCCAATCAAGTTGCTTTGGTGAAGGCAACCCAAAAGGACCATGCACCATCGGGTCAAGTACATACCAAAATAGTTATGGACTTAGACACTAATCCAACAGTCTCCCACTTGGATAAGTCTAATAACTATTCTGCATATGACTTCGGATCCCGATCTGCAATCGTAGCTTTCCAAAGCCGCTGTCAACTCTGATCATATCAAATACGCGTGTCCTTAGATAAGGGATCATATATTCCTCCATTCTAGATATCATATGAGATATGATTTCAAATCATTCTCTTTGTACTACTTCTCGATTTCAGATTTATGACGACTGACTAATTGAACAAATCAAATTAGCCCTAGCCCGGCCGAGCATTTACGTTTGTCATCATTAAACCATCGAGGGGCCCAAAGATATCGCTTTTATCCTACTTTGGATAAAAGGAACGGATAAACTTTGATACAATGCTTGCTTGTACTCACGCACCGAATCACACACAACAATATGTTTTATAACACCAAGTTACTGGTGCGTTTACATATTATCAATGTGCAACCGATTCGCAAGATACAACTCACACATCTCGGTTTCAAGAATATAAGATGTTATCGTCTCACTAATCACTCGTGATACAATCCATGGAGTGATCCAAGTGAGCGTGGGTTTAATCCAATGCTCAAATCACATTCATAAGCACTCATGAACGTTGCAGCAAACATTTGCTTATGTCTAATACTCTTTTAGACAATCCACACACCAATTCACGACAGTCTTCATTCATACCTACTTCCAACATATGAACGACTGTGGCCCGTTTGAATAATTCGATTATTCTTAATAAACTCAATTATTCTGGAAGTCAAAACATGCAAATGTGAAACACAAGAATAATACTAATCCCATATGGCCTCAAACCTTTGAGTATAAATAAAACGCCTTTTATTTATCACCATATTGATTACTCATTATTTGTCGTTTCGGGTAATCAACTTCTTACTTGAATTACAACACTTGTCTCATGCTCCTAGCATGCACACAATGTTTACCTATGGTTCTTACTTTGTGAAATAGATCATATTGAACACATTTCCAATCCTTCTCATTTCACAACTCCAAATCCGTTTTTCATAAGTTAAAGAATATCAAATTCTTGCTACTTATAGAATATGCTAGATTCTAACATTTTATGCAATGATTTCTTTTGTAATGTCACTGCACCAAAGTCACAAAGACTATTGCCAATGATATTACAAAGTCTTCTATCGGAGATTGTTACAAGACAATTCTATAGATGTGATGTCTCTCACTCAAAGTACTTTCTTTGAACATCCTTTTGCATAGAAGTTTCTAATCTAGTCATAGATTTCTCAATATTCAATTCCCAATATGGACACACTTCCATATGTTCCATATGACAACTCATTCTTAATAGAATCTTATCTATTCATAATGATGTCGATATGGTCCATCCAATATGGAAACATTTCCATATTTTCCAATACTATACTTCCAACTACTCACAAGCGACCAATCCTCGTCGAACTTGGATTGTCCTTTGATAGTTGTTTAATTATTTTAGTCAAAACCAATTCTAGTCCCTTTTCCCTCTAAATGCGCTCGACATTTGGAAAATTTTAGAATGGTCAAACATTAAAGCATTTGCAATCGATCCTATACCCGAAGCATATGGGACACGACGCATAATGTTTTATTTGCTATGTTCTCAAAATTCGAATTGTGAAGAGGGATGCCGTAATCATAATCGAAATTTTAAGAACACACTATGTACCTTTGACTAAATTTATTAACATTTCTCAACCTAATCCTTTAGATTTGAAATGAAGCATAATATTCTCTCCCTTAATTATAGCAAAACAATTCTTCAACTATTGCGACTTTGCAAAGTATGACTCTTGTTTTCTATAATTAATATTGCTAACCTTGCAATACTTTCCTTAATAATCATACAATCATAACTTTTATGCTCCCACTATCTTGATGATTATTATAAAACATAACACTTATGCTCCCACTAGCTTCGACATGTATTCATAAACATCTTAGCTTTCAGAAAGACAATACCTATTGAATTTCTTAAGTCCGTGTTTCTAATACATAGTGCTTTGATAATCTTTTATCAAGGTTTCTTGAACTTATACACATTTTCCTTCGATAGTCCATATGTGTGTCTAAACAATTAAGACTAATTGCCAAACCTCACAATTCAAATTATGGAAAGGGATGCCGTAACCATAATTGAATTCGAGAATGCAATTTTACAATCACTATCTTCTTAAAATCTTTCTTAGTGAAAGCATTTCCTCACAATCATTTTCATGAAGGAGGAAATCTTATGACACTTAGATTTTAAACGGTGTAAATGTTCCTATCCATGTGAATTTGTCAAAACCAACGTTTACGACAAATTCAAACTCATATGGATCGAACTTTCTTAATCTTGATTTCTTGCCTCATGGTAGCACAGCTGCCCATCACGTCTTCCAAGTAGTTAAGCATCTCACCCTTTCTTATCAATGTACCTTTCATTGATTAAGGTGCCTTGCCTTTTATGCATTCAAGATGAGAACCCATAGAACTCATATGCATAATTAACTCAATTGGAACAGCACATAATCAAAATAATGTCAACACGATAGGTTGTAAACCTCAACTCGTGTGCTAGTGATGATTGATAAGGTTTATTTGATTTGTTCTTGAAACCTTTCAAGACCATTAAGACTCCCACTGACTCCTTGACATATATGATTCTCTTGTCAAAACATTTCTTGACAAACAAATATTCAAGAGTTAGTGTAGCTTTTATCAAAACTCTTCATAAATTGGTCCTAGTTGGTCTTTGTCTTATCCAAGACATCACAACTTTCCACATTTGATGAATGTTTCAAACCTTCTTAAGACTTTTCACTCAATGTCACAATCTTAACTTTAAGACTTGTTATTGGAACGAAGTATGATTGACTTATTGATTTAACCATTTCTTCAATTCTTGATTCCTCTTCTAAGACATACAATTGTACTAAGACTCACTTAGAGGATCAATTGAGATATGGTTCTTAATCATTAAGACCTATCATAAAGCATAAAAGGTACTCTCCCATCTTCTTAGAATGGAGAAACTTTTATCTTTCTGCCTATATGATTCTTCTTATTCGTTCTACCATTGATCTAAACCCTTTAATCAATTTAGAATTGCACTTAATCTTGTAAGTATAATCATATTTACTAAGCCTTTTAGTAAATCATGACGAATATCTTTGTTACTCTTATGGTGAACTTGATCAACACACAACTTTGTGTACTCGATTTCCTAGTCCTTCACTTGACACTTTGTCAATGAATTTGTCTAATTTCCAAATATGAAATTTCTCATTCATCGTGCAACCAAGTTGCATGATTCCAAATTTCTGTCCAATTGAAACTTTGGGCGATGAGAAACTCTCCCTATTTGGTAAATTCTTGACATTTCCATAAATAACATAACTAAGAATCATATCCATTCGTTGTAGAAATATTCGAACATCAATTTTCATAACGATTTCATTGTAAGGAAATAAACAAATAAATAAATAAGTCAAACAAAATTTATTTTATTTATAAAAGCAGCGGAAAAATTTGTCCTTACAATGCAAAATTCATTGAAAACTATGTACAAAAGAAAATTTCTAACAACTCTATCATAACTATCTAAGATCAAAATCTAATCTTCAAGTCCATGCGATCAAGATCCATTCCTTGTGATTAGATTCATCTTGCTCTTTCACCAAGCTTCCTTTCTTTTCACCGATCCTGTAAAACATTCAAATGCAATCTTATTACATTATGTATTAAGAATTAATGAATAGGAACTTAATGGAGTTAGATAGTGGATTTTACCTGAAGCGCAGCCATACTCTTTGACTCTCCCAGCTTCTGGACTCTTCAGGCTTTTTGGGCAGACTTGTATCCAACGCCCTTTCTTTTGGCAGCAAACGCAGGTCGGTTCTCCTAGAACGTCCTCGGAAGTATGGTCGGTTGACTCTCCCAACAAATACACTCCATTGCTTTGCCAAATCATTTCTGATTCAGCAGCAATGAGCATGTAAGTTAGGTCAATGAGGTTGTCGTCATGATTCATCATATAATACTTTCTTTTGAACTCATTATATGATTCAGGAAGTGACTGCAAAACCCAATTCACAGCCAACTCATTCGGGAATGACACACCCAACATTTTCAACCTATCAATGTGTGATTTCATTCCTAGAACGTGGGCACACACGGGTTTACCATCTTCATGTTTCATTTCCAACAGGGCTTTAGTGATATTGAACCTTTCAATTCTTCGATCTTGTGGGTTGGGGAGAACAATAGGAGGAGGAGGAGGAAGTGAAGCATGATTTCTTGTTCCTCGATCGAATCGTGGAATACCATCTTCATGTGGAATGCTTGTTCCACGGGATTTGGGAAGACCATAGTTGTCGAACTTTGACATCTACAAAACGGGAGAAAAACGAATTCAAGTTAGTTGATAGATTGAGTCCTTAGTAAATCACCCAAATGAGATACTAAGGCTAGGACCCAACACAATATTCTACAACTCGGGAGAGGGATGCCGTAACCCAAATTGCAGAACATTTGAAGGTAAGTGAATGACGATTCACTAATTTCCACCATGAAAAACGAAAAAGAAATTTAAGTTTTAAATCTATGAAAACTCCTAGATCCTTTGAGATACATTGAACTTTCAATGGCATGTTTATATCTCGATATGCCCCTCTTGTTTGTGACTGGGATGCCGAGGATCACAAAGCGGGTGTGAATAACCATGCAAACTACATGGTGCCCTCACATGTTACAGTCACCTATTCGATGTGCCGGTAAACCACACACGCTCCACCGAACTATGACAAACATTGAGTCACCCTTTGCTACCTTTGCTTAGACCCATTTAGTGTGCCGGTTAACCACACACGCTCCACTAACGTCTTCGCAAGGGCACAAAGTGTAATTTCATGGAATTGCATCAATTCACTTTTGCCTAAGTAACTAAGATTGGGAATTTTATAAAACATTTAGTTACTTGATAATTCATTATACTTATAATGGAAGGTTTCGTCCTATCCTACCCGTTCGGCTAACGACCCTCCACTAGTCAAGAGTGCGGTGGGTAAGAGTGGATACCCATTCAATCGCCATTTTATAGGCAATTTCCTTAAACACCCCTTATAGACCAGCTTCGTGAATGAGGCCTACTAACGGTAAAACTGACTTTTAGTTATACATATATAATGTTAGACTTTTAATGTTATATAGTATAGGGTGTATTTTACACTTTTAAAATATTAGGTGGTTCAATTTAACAATTATACTTTTAATTTACTTAAATTGTAAACCTAAACTTTTATGGATTTATTAAACCTCTTTAATTAAACACCTTAATTAGTTAATAAAACCATAAGGGTGTGATTTGAACATTTTCAAAATTACTTAGATGTTTTAGAATTTAACATTCCTAATTAAACTTTTAATCAACTTTTAAATTCCAAAACTTGAGGGCAAGTTTTGAAACATTTCAAACCATAAGGGTTTAGAATTTAAATATGCATCAAAATTAAACTATTTAAATCAAAATTTAAATTCCAAAACTTGAGGGCAAGTTTTGAAACCTTTTTCAAAACATTAAGGTTTCAACTATTTAAATTTCAAAACAACAAAACTTTTGGGGTTCAAATTTAAACTATAAAACCTAAAGGGCCAAATATGAAACTTTTCACAACAACAAGGATCAAATAACAAATAATTCAAATTAACATTTAATCACATAATTATCCATATTTGATGATCTCTTGCAAAATAATTTATCAATTTACTTAAAATAATTAATCAATTATCTTATAAGGAAACAATTATCCTATTAATTGATAAATATCTTCAATTAGATTAAAAATATAGTCAAATATATCATATAATCGGATTAATATTAATCTAACATGATAAGGTAATTATCCATAAGCAAAAACAGCAAGAAATCCCGAAGTACCCTCCTTCTGACGAGTTGACTCGTCGAGTCAGCCTTGGACTCGTCGAGTCACCTTGGACTCGGCGAGTTCAGCCATGGACTCGGCGAGTCCAGCCTCCAGAATGCAAAAAATCGAATTTTTCAGTTACAACAAGCATCAATACAATAGAAACCAATCAAGGCTCTGATACCACTGATGGGTTTTGGTCATAAGACATCCTATGTGCTCATACAAACCCTAAAGCTCGGATCTAGGTTTCTCTATTGTACATACTTTGAATCCAAGACTTGAACCCTAATTCTAGCATATGGAAATCAGAATTCACATGTAAATAGGTTTAAGAACATACCTTGATTGTTATGTAGCAATAACAATCCAATTCCTCCTTGAATTGACCTTGGAAAGCAGAGAGTCACAAGTGTCACTCCTCTAATGGCTCACAAACACCATAAGCAAGTGGAGAAGGTATAAGGAGAGAGGAGGGAGGTTAGAATTCGTATGTAGGGCTTCTTGGGAAGGGATACACGAATTCATAACCCTAGGGGTGTTTATATAGGTGTAGAGATAGGGTTTCAGTCATTATCCTTATCTAGTTGATTATCCATTAAGCAACCAATAAGATAATCCTTGAATCCTTATCATACTCGAATTCTAAGGCTTTCCAACCTTAAATTCGTTCACCATACATATAAGATAATCCTTACCTTATTTTGTAACTATCACATAATTACAATTCAGCCCCTCAAGTTTAATTAATTACATTTGATCACAAAACTAATTCTTAATTAATTATCGACCAATATTAATTAAACAAATATGATTTCTCCTTTAATATATTATTCTTATAACATATTAATAAATCATATTATCCTCTCTCTCTATATATATTTCTCCAATCAAGTTGCTTTGGTGAAGGCAACCCAAAAGGACCATGCACCATCGGGTCAAGTACATACCAAAATAGTTATGGACTTAGACACTAATCCAACACTTATAGCAACGATCGGGTCCTGAACTCCATCAAAAGTAGGAGGCTTCGTATTATCGAAGTCCCGATACTGAAAACCCCGACCGGCTCCTCCCCCTACCGCTACTACAGTCGTTGTAGCTGCTACGGCAGCCGTCTCTGTGAGAGCTGCATAGCGTTTATCAAAATACTCAACCATGGCGGTCTTGATCGACCCAAACAGTTCCGGCAACTCAGCCCGGAACAACGCAACAACCTCATCATGCAAGATCTCGCGAATCCTCGCATCCAACTCGCACGTGCTCATCTGACCAATAACCTCGGGCGGTACAGACCTGCCTGGAACTCCCTCTCCTACTTCCGATCCTGACCCGGATCCACTCCCAGCATGCCTCGGAATCTCCATACTGAAAAACACCAGAAAATCTCAGACACTTCCCACTAACCCGGGAACCAACTCTCAACCCAACCCTAGAGGTCATGGTTTCCCTGATACACGTATGGGTCCTGTGCTTTCAGTAGTACGGGCCCATACTACCTTCCACACCTACCCATATTTGTATGAAGTACTACCACAACACCCTAGTGTAAAACATACAAAACAAGCGCTCAACCCTCACTACTAGAGGAACACTGGAAATCTCCCACAAGGACACCCTAGGCTAACATGCATCATAAATCAGGCAACATTATCATGAAATCCTGAAGATCCCTAGCCTAGCACTAGCATGCTGTTCTATCAAAGCTCAAAAACAAATATCATGTATGGTATTTTGGGGTTACTTACTAGTCCGCCCGCATCGGGCCTTCAGTCGGCCTGGTCCACTCTCCGAGCCTCGGCACGTCTGGTCCGCCCTCTTGGGGCCTACAACCTATCCGGACCGCTCGCTGGGCCTTCGGGACAACCGGTCCTCCCTGGGTATCTTGGCCTACAGCAAAAAGCAGGGCCCGCCTCAACCCAACTCCAATCCAAACAACCATGTGCACATAAACATACAATCATATAACAATTCACAGTCAACAAGCCGATCAAGCAAATCACATAACATATCATCATTCTAACCAGGATACCGACCTAACTGGTCACTAGCATAGCATCACCCTACATAACAGGATACCGACCTCAACCAGGTCTCTAACATATACCATCCTAACTACCAGGATGCAAACATATCAAAGCAATAACATAACAACAAATACTCGGATCTCAATCCGATAAAGGGCCGGCCTTGGTGCCTTATACCCTGTTGATATAGTGAGGATAACTCACCTCGAAATTGCCGACTGAACAGATAAAAACAAGCTACTCCAACCACTGATACGATCTCCAACACTGGCCAACACCAAGACTCTGAACTCAAAACAAAAGCCAACAATTACCAAAATGCCCCTGAAATCAACTGGTCAACCCTTGGTCAAAGAAAAGAAAAAGTCAACCCCTGACTGACTCTACTCGCCGAGTCAACTCGATGACTCGCCGAGTCCCCATCCTCAGAATCTCTCACACGTCGCGACTCAACTCGCCGAGTCACCCTGAGACTCGCCGAGTCCAACAACTCTGAGTCCTACTTCACTCGACTCACCGAGTCATCCCTTGACTCACTGATACACAGCTCACCCTGAAAAAGGAGCAAGACCTCGCGACCAGACTCACCGAGTCCAAGAGCAGACTCGCCGAGTCTAAGGCTATCTTCAACCTACTCGCCGAGTTATTCTTCCAACTCGCCAAGTTTCAGTCCATCTTCAAGCAACTCGCCGAGTACACCTTTGTGACTCGCCGAGTGCCTCTAGATCTCACCCCATACAGAAGCCTTCCAGGCCATGCAATTGATCCAAAACGTAGATCTACCCTCCTACAACCCATCCATCACGTAAAGTGGCAAACTTTACATGAATCCAAGGAGATCTAGGCATTTTACACTCTAGGGCTAGGGTTTGGGACAAGATGGCTTCACCAATCACTCAAGAACAGGGACTTTAGTGCACTTTAGACCTTCTCTATTCCAGATCTGAGGTAGCAACCTCAGATCTATTGTTCAAACTCAAAATACCACAAGCTAAACCTCCCATACATCCCAAAAATGATGAATCTAGATTAATAGCAGCCCAAGAACAAGATAATACATTAAAAGGAAGCCCCAACAACAATCAAATCTGAATCTAAGCAAAGCCCCTTGCTCCAAGCCTCCTAACTCTCCAAGATCTTCCTCCAAATCTCTTCTCCAAGGCTCAATTGCACTCAAATCCTTCACAATTGCATTGCTAGAGTTTTCTGGACTTCAAAGGAAGGTAAGGAGGCTGGGGAGAGGGTATAATGTCCTTTATATAGGGTTCATCCTCCGAAATTAGGGTTTTCTCCACTCAGCACCAACTCGCCGAGTCCAGCCGCCAACTCGCCGAGTTGGCCACTTAACACGCGACCAAAATCGCGACCCTACTCGCCGAGTCCACTCGTGGACTCGCCGAGTTGCCCTTTCCAATTTACACTTTTAGCCCTTCAACTTTACTCTTGATATTCCGGGATGTTACAAAAGAAAAGCCAATCCTCTTTCCCTCATTATTGAAGCCATTTTTGGTGCTCTTGGAATATTTAAAAAGACAAAGAAGAAAAAGGAAGTTAAGATCTAGTAAGCAAGTCTCCATTCTTCATCCTAGCACTCTTCTCGACCTTTTTAAGTGTCCAATACTCGGTTTTTCTCATGCTAGATTGCTAGATCTTAAGTTTTAGCCCATAATCTTCTTGTTCTTGATAGTTGGAATGGTGAGACTTCATAAAGGTTATGACTTTATGAATCTTTGGAACATTTAGTATGGTTGTGGGTTTGGATCTGAAGTATAGTAGAGTTTTTTTAGCCATGCATGGGATTTTTATCAAAAACCCATATTTTGGACCAATTATGGCTTCAAGGCATGCATTGGACATGCATGTCTATAAAGCACCTACCTTTATGTCAGATTTGGTATTGGAAACCCTTCTAGAGTGGTTGGGTTAGGGACTTTTTTGGATTAAGGGCTTAATGGTTATGACATTGTTGAATTTAGCTTTATTGGACTAGGGTTTGAGATTTTTGACTTTTGAGGTGGTTCTAATTGATAAAGTTGGAAACTTTATCATTCTAGACCATATTTCAGACAATATATGAGCTTTAGAGCTCTTGTAATAGAGGAAAACGGCTTAACCCATTAAGTTGTTTGAAACTCAGTGCCCACAGCGTGGCCTTAGGTCGCCACGATGTGGTGACTAGGAAAAAGCACGTTGTTTCGATGTATGAAGGCCACAACGTGGCCATGGATGGCCATGACATGACGGTTAACTAAATTCAATGTTGACCGTCGACTTCTGACTTGAGTTGACATTTGGTCAAACTCATAGTCTTGGAAGAAGAGCCGATGGTTACCATTTGTAATGGTACAGGTGGTGTGTAGCATTGGTATTTCTGGCAGTGAGAGTAGAGGCAGATGAGTATCAACTGAGAGGTGAGTCTCTTCACTGTACGCGGGGGTCAAATGCACCAATGACGGCCAACTGGATTATGTTTGTAGAATGATAGTTGTCCTCATGACACTTGTTGATATGCTAGTATGTGCTTGTTGTCTTTTTGACTTTTACCGATATGATTGTATACTTAGATGTGAGGGTGAAATATACTTGTATCGGTTGAAAGATACCCACGGAGTTGAAATAGATTCGGGGGTGAAAAAGACCCGTACCGGTTGAAAGATACCGAAGGAGTTGGAATAGACTCGAGGGTGAAATAAACAT
Organism: Lactuca sativa; assembly: GCF_002870075.4. NCBI lineage: Eukaryota > Viridiplantae > Streptophyta > Magnoliopsida > Asterales > Asteraceae > Lactuca > Lactuca sativa. The sequence goes on along the minus strand of NC_056624.2, from coordinate 171,142,991 downwards.
GTACTATCAAATATAACATTGTACATCCAGAAGCAATCATTTTATAGCATTGTACTTTATAAGATGATTTTTTTTTTCACCATGTCAAAACTTTTCTAGATATTTGAGAAAGAAATTATCAAATATAGCATTGTAAAATAAATAAGTTATTTTGCAAAATACCCTAAAGCAACAATGTACATTGAAAGCTCATTGCTATTATAAAGGTGAATGGTTCATGTTTCTTTATTTTTTTTTTTGGAAAAAAAAACATTTTAATAACTTAATCCTTTAGTTTTTTTCTTATTCCTTGACTTAATCTTTCAATGTAGTTTCATAAGTCATAATTTTCGTCTTTTTGATCGAACAAAATCTTATTCCATGTGCATGTATTTGTTTATATGTTTGTGTGGTTGTTTTGCGTAAAATAAACGAAATCCATTTCGATTATACCAATGTACTTTTAGAATACAATACTTATATTTATACATCACCGTACTTTCAATTTTTCTTATATTTTGCATTTTAAAAAAAATAAAGTGTTATTCTCTCAAGTATAGATTCATGAAGACATAAAATATTAGTTTCATAAGACAACTATATTTTTGCTATTATTAAATATTATTTTGATTTGTCTACCATGTAGTACACTTGTTATACCTAGTATTTGATAAATCATAATTCATTAATTCTTTAAAAAAATCGATTTTTATATATTCATGTTTTAATATGGAAGAATTCAGTATTTAAACTCATGTATGTGTAGTTTACTTACATTTACAAAACAAAAGAATAAAAAAAATTAAGGCTATCGAGTCAGGTTGAGCGGCCTCAAAGTCCAATACTGAAGGAATAAGAGCCTTTATGCCAAGAGCCTTAACCCTTAATTAAGCAAAATCATTGACCTTACATCTGGTTTGATTAGGACAGTATCACATTTCATCATAAAGAGTATCTAATTCTTTCTTACCAAATAAGACATCAAACTAATTGGTTCGGATGATCAATTCATTCTTTCTTTATGGCAAGCGAATAGCTAAAGAGCTTATGAAAGAACATTGTCTTCTCCTATTCTTAAAAACATCTTTAAAATAGTTATTAAAGAGACTAGCACTTTTAACAGGAAAAGCAAACAAATACCTCCTTTAATTTGGTGGCCTCTTCCTTGATAAGAATTAAAGAAGAATAAGAATATAGGACAAATATAATTATAATATAAGACCAGAAATCAAACATAAAAAAAATAAATAAATAAGAAAACTAATGACTTAATATCATATTTTACCTATTCTACATTTGAAGTTATTACTCAGTAAAATTAATGAATTATTAATGGCCTCTCAAATATTAATAACTTATAGCATAAAAGAAACTATGTAATTTTCTTTCAAAAATGATACCAGTTATAAAGTATATGTATGTTGATGTAGCGATATAGTCGACCGAAGAAGGGTAGAGAGTAGACAACCGATGAAGTTGTCAATAGCGGCTGCATTAAAGAAAAAAAAGGCAATAATGATGGAGATAAACCCAAAAAACATGAATGTAGTATCCGGAAAACTCAAAATCAAGGGTTATATAGTAAACAACGACAACGGTAGGAGATGTACCATCTCTAAAATTACATAGAGCAATTAAAGTAATAACATGGATTTTTGGTGATTGTTAGATTAATTTCATATAATTACCGTTGGTATTTTTTTTTTTTTGAAACAGCGGAATCATATTAAAAGCCACCACTAAAAGGAGAGATGGATAATAAAAAGAAAAGTACAAAAACAATTACAAAATACTGAAGCATAATCATACCAAATAGCCCAGTTACAGTTCTCGTATTTCCTCCTATGTTTACCCAACTAAACACCAAAGTGATAATATTATCCTCCAATTTTGAAGTAGAGACACATTTTGTTGACAACTTTGTCATTTCGAGCACGCTAAACACACAAAAGATAGACGTAGATGATGGCTAAAAGAAGATTTCTTTTCTAAGGGCAATTCCCCGATGAGCTGTGAAACTTACCATCCCAACAACAACCGAAGAGAATTGCTAGAATGGGACCTTACAATTCTAAGGTGTTGTTTGTTTTTTCTCTGCAGATCTGCGTGACAACTTCTGTCTGCGCCGCGCAGACGACGCGCAAACATATACCCTCGCAGAATGTTTGTTTTTTAAAAGTGTACAGACTTCAAAATGTCTGCGCGAGGTCTTCTTGGCGCAGACATGGACCAATGTCTTCTAAGGTCTGCACCCCTCTTTAATCTAAAAAAAAAACACGCTTAATTTTTTCTCAGTGCCTCCAACAACCAACATACGTCTACGCCTCCCCCTCCATCGATGCTTATCTCCATCGGTCTTCTTCAACCTCTCTCCTCCTCCTCGTGCTGCCGACGCTTAGACTAGGACCGTCTTTTTCCTCATGACCGACCGCACCACAGACGCACTTCATTGTTGCCGGATTTCTCATATGCTATGCAATCGTTCATGCTGTTCACCGCCGCCAGTCGTGCCCTCCGTCTCCATCGCCACCTATCATGCCCACTGTGTCTCTATCATCATCGTCTCAGACCTCTATTGCCATTGGTAAGAACATTTTCCCTGAAATCAAATGGTATCTTCTAGGGTTTGTTGTACTTGCTAGAAATCAGATGTTATTGATACTGAAATCACATTAGTTTGCTGAAACATGAAAATCATATATACATTCACTGAAAATCGGATTTATTTGCTGAGATTAGATGTTCATAGGTGATGGAAATCATATTTATTTACTGAAAATATATATACTTTGCTGAAATATGAAAAATGTTGTTCGATTTGTTGAAATTAGTTGTTATTATTGCTGGAAATCACATTTTAGCTGAAATTTGATGTATATATTTTTGTTGGAAATCACATTTTAGTTTAAATTAGTTGTTATTGTTGCTGAAAATTACATTTTCAATTGAAATTAGATGTATATAGCCGTTGGAAATTATGTTTTAAGTGAAATTAGGCTTTATTGTTGTTGGAATAGTATTTCATATATGATGTTTTAATGCTTGTAATTCATATATTTTGTAGTTCATTGGTATTAATTAGTGACTCATGGATGCAGGAAAGCTATTTGATAAAGGCTCACATTCTATAACCACAAATGACTAATGGATTCAGGTTACTATTTGATGAAATGTTTTTGTAACATGTATAGAGAACCCTATAAGTTATAAACATTTGTATAATAAGTGAAATTAGAACACTAGCTAGTGTGAGGAATGATTCATGAATTGCAACTTTGTTTCCATGTGACGTCAAAAAGATTTGAGGTTTGATTTATATTTCATTGTTGTATAATTTGAAAATAATAGATTTTAGAGGTTAGATTTATGTTTGAGTGTTGTAATATTGTATGATTTGAAAATAATTGCTTTTAGAGGTTAGATTTATGTTTTAATGTTGTATAATTTTAAATTTTTTTTTTTGGTTGTAGGATTTATATATGATTTATATTATAGCGTTATAAAAAAAATTATTTAAAATTTTTGTGTTGAAAAAGTCTTTTAAGTATAAAAAATAATTTTATTAAAATTTTAGTTTATTTCACTAGACTGCAGACGTTAAAAAACAAACAGTCTTCTTCTTGCAGACTACAAACGTTTAGTCCACCTCTTCTACTGCATATGTTTGCAGATATGGTCCGCAAACTGCAGATGTTTTGTCTTTCAAAAAACAAACAACACCCAAGTGAAGTATCCAATGCAAACCAGCAACCGAAAAGAATTTTAAATGTACAATATTTGATTGAATTAAAAAAAAAATACAATGATGTGTCCATCTAAAATATTAAAAGAGTGTTCATTTAATAAATTCCCTAGACATCATTTACTCCTCCAGTGTCCACCCTTAATATACATACTTTATCTTGGCTCAATTTGAAAATATTTCCGTTAAAATATGTTACCATTGTAGTGTGACCGTTGGATTTTAAAGCTCAATTTGAAAATATGACTGTTAATATATGTTACCGTTGTAGTTTGATCGTTGGATTTTAAATATAATTACAATTTAGCCGTTATCGCATTGCTACTTAAATCCGCATGTGCAAATGAAACACCGAAAAACATATCTTTCCCCAATGACAAAAACGAAAAACATAGCACCAAGCGCTGAGAAAATTTGTGTTCTCGCTCCAACATGGACAATACTAATCAAAGTTGAAGCTACAAGCTTTTTCTACCATGTTAAGTGTTCATTGCATTTCAAGTGTAAGTTTTGTTTTATCTACATTGTGTAAGCTATGCTTCATCACAAAGTAAGATTTATCATATATCTAAGAGTAAATTACTTAAAAATTATATTCTTCATTATTAATACACTATCATATAGTATTGATTATGGTATGTAGACTTCAAGTTTAATGTATATGCTTAAACTTCATATGGTGAATAACTTGATGTTTATTATAACTTTTTTCAAGAAAACAATAAATCTCAGTGCTAGTCACCGGTCTAGCTAGACATGTTGGATAGCCCAATGTTGAAGCTAAATGCATATGCCTGAACATAGACTATTTTGGTAAGGATCGATGTTTAAATATTTATAGTGAGATTAGTATGATATTTTTTTCTTTTGAGTAATTGATATTTCGTTGCAGCCTTCTTTACATATTATATAAGATTTTCATCAACTTTGACAAATCAAAACTAATTACATTTCTTTTGAGTGATGGATTAATTGAACTTAATGAAAAAAGAAAACAGTATAATGAACACCAATAAATTCTAGAAAACAACGACTAAGGTATATATATACTATTATTATACTGTATTCGACTAAAATCCGTTTCCTTTAAAAGACCATGACTCTTTTTGAGCTTTCTTGATGCACACTTGCAGGCCGAATCCCGTTATACGAGATGGGATGGTTAAATAGTTGTTATCAGGAGTATGTTCCTTCCACTTTGTGGAGACTTCGGGTACACACTCCATCGATAAACATGCGTCCATGGATTTCACAGTCAGCCGATACACAAAACCATTCTTAAATGTGTCTGGTCCTACGCAGTCGACATTGAAGACTCTTCCATGTCCTACAACATCATGGTTGACGATGAAGATAACCTTTTCATTCCGTTCCTGAAGAATGACGTGCTTCTGGGTTGTTTCAACACGAAGATTGAAGACGGCATTGTAGACGAATTGAATAGCAGAGTGATGGCGACTGAAATGGTTGTACAGGAGCTTGCAAGAAGCGGCCAAGCCGCAGGAGGAATCAGGACAGAAACATAATGTATGCGGACATATGTTTTCATGCTTGGCTCTCTTGTGGTTCATCAATATCTCTTGGCATCCAAACTTCTTGTTCTTGCACTCTACTCGCAGTGATGCTATCAGCTTTTCCATTCCTCGACAATGCTTAAAGCCCTTTGGAACGCTGCATGAAGGACACTTGTTCTCTGAACGGATTAGGCAAGTATAGCATGATGTATGCCCATCATCACACTACAACAGAAACCAAATTAAATGATATATGCAATGAACAATGTTTCTTCTGATCTTGTTGAATTAGCAGCGCAAGGTTTAGCTAGATTAGATGTTGGAATTACCAGGAAGATCGGCGTACACAACGGATAATGACAGATACTGCAATTTAGCAAGTCTGGATCGGTGGCCACAATCGGAATTGCTTCACCTGCAACCTCCGGTACACCATCTGCCCCTTTGTCTTCCGCCTCAAGTCGTTGAGGATCGGAATTTGAATCGGAATCGGAATCCACCACTTCCAAGGGAACCATATCCACCTCTTGGTTCATCGCAGTAGATCGAGTGGTTCGCCGGTTCCTTCGTGCATGCTGAATCGGCCTTTGAGGCTGCGGCTGCGACGATGACTCGATGAACCGCGGCCGCTTATTAACGACCCCATATGCCCTTGTTATCTCCGCCTCCCATTGGCTGTCAACGATTCGCACCGTTGAAGAAGAAGCATGGCGGCTACTGTTGAGGTTTTGGATTCTGTCGGCCATTGATCTGGATTCTTTCTTTTTGAAATACTAAGATTCAGACACAGAAACACAGTACAGTCGCTGTCGAGAGCAGTGTTTGTTTTTACCAATAAGAATAAAAGATTATTTATACTCAGATTTCTAGGGTTCTGTGTTGGATCCTTTCATCATGTTCGATACTCACTGAGATTCGGGATTTGTTACTATAAATTTCAGGATCCAAATACATAGGCCCAAATTAAATATAACACCAACAGACTATGAATAATGTTTATATGTAGATATCGGATATTTGTAAATTTGTAATTTATTGGATTCTAAAAGAAAGTTAAAAGTTAAAAAGATTGAGTATTATACTACTATAGTCAACCATATGCATTATGCTTGCAGTTTATATACTTCAACTAATTAATGTTTTGATTAGTAGATAATTTGTGTTGGATAACCGATGAATATAAAACAATAATTTGTAGGAATACATAGGTGAGATAATTTGAAAGAAAACTTCATTTAGAAAGCAGATTGAAGTTTTCTTGTAGTGAAGGTATAAACAACGAGTCAATGATAGTGATAGAACAAACATACTCCCTTTTAATTAGAAATTATCATCATCACGTTAGAGTGAGACCACGAAAGTGTCTTTGTTTTTGTAATGAAGTTTTATGTTGGATTTGGATATATATCTATTTTTATCGGTCATGTTTAGAATTTTCAAAAATAATCATAACGTTCATATTTGTTAACGGTCATCAATTTTATGACGACAAAAATTATGTAAAATCACTTTAGGCTGAAGGGTGTAGTGCCATCGAAACCGTACTTCCTCCCCCGCCACGTAAACGTCATGTCATTTTTTACCACTCAAGTGTGGCTTCTTGTCACACCAAGGGAGTGGTGCCACACATTCTTTATTTTTTTTTTAACTATTTTAATTTAATAAAACTTTTTTTTAAAACTATTTTACTTTAATAAAACTTCTATTTTAATAAAAAAACATAATTTATCATTACTTGAAAAAAAAAAAAAAAAAAAAAAAAAAAAAAAACATTACAATACATTACCAAAAAAAAAAAAAAGAATACAAAAACCACACACATGACATTTAAATAATCCTGGAAACTTAAAAAAAAAAAACAAATAAAATAACTAAAGCAAACTACATAAAGTCCTTCTCCGAGAACTCGTCTTCGGGGTCATCCGGTTGATCCAAATTAAGGTTAATGATTTGAACCTCGTAAATGTGTTCCACCAAGTCATTGCGAAGATTGTGAAATGTTTCAGTACAAAATATCTCTGCTCTCTTGTTTATATACTCTTCCCCACCAATTTCTATTGGCTGTGTCTCTGGTATGGTTTCTTCCTCGTCAAACGCACATATCGCTCTTCCTTCGTCTTCAATAATCATGTTATGCAATATAAGACATGTATACATGATTTCTTGAAGTTTTTCCTCGCCTAAATAAGCTGCTGGTTTTTTCAATATGAACCACCGTTTCTTCAGAGCTCCAAAAGCACGTTCAACATCCTTCCTAGCTCTTTCTTGAGCTCTCTTGAATTTCTTTCGTCTAGAACCATGTGGAGCTATAAACGATTTAACAAACACAACATACTCAGGATAGATTCCATCGACCAGATAATAACCATACTTATATGGCGTTCCACGCACTTGAAAAGAAGAATCTGGTGCGGATCCATCGTATATGTTGTTAAATATTGGTGAACGATTAAGAATGTTGATGTCGTTAATCGAACCAGGAGAACCAAAAAAAGCATGCCAAATCCTCATATCTTGTGATGCAACTGCTTCAAGTATGACTGTTGGGTGACCATGATTACCTCGGGTAAATTGCACATGATATGCTGTAGGGCAATTTTCCCATGCGCAATTGAGACAATCTAAGCTTCCTAGCATTCCAGGAAACCCATGTACACTAGCATGATGAGCTTGCAATTACAAGATGGCATTACGTGTAGGCTTACGTAAATATTTTGGACCACAAAACTGAATCATAGTTTTGCAGAAAAAATGGAGACTATCTCGTGCGATCCTAGCAGACATCCTAAAACTTTCGTCTAACGCATCAGGCGGAATGTCATATGCTAATTGACGAAGTGCGGCCGTATATTTTGGTAAGGGAGTGAAACCGGGTGTACCTCTAGCATCGTAGCATTGTTGGAAAAAACTGCACTCCCTCGTTACATCTTCAACTATACGTACGAATAAACCTTTGAGCATTCTGAAGCGCCTACGAAAATAATACCATTGGTAAGTGACATTCTCTGCAAAATAGTCTTGCACCAAACGTTGGTTGGCTTATTCACGATTTCTGCAAATATATCTTCGTGTTTTCCGTTGAGAACTTGCAGCTACGTTGTTACATACAACGTTGTATGTTTGTTCCGCCATTTGAACATATGCAATAGCGATATCAAAAATAGTCTGAAATTCTTCAGAATATGACATTTTTAGGGAGTGGTGATTTTAATTTTTTTTTTTTTGAGAGAGAAGAGATTGTGTTGTGAAAAAAAGTGAACTTGATATGTATATATATAGGAAAGAAAAAGCAAAAGCAAAAGGAAAATAAATAAATAAATAAATACTCAACAACCAACAATCGGCAATCCTTCCCAATTCTCATCAACCAATCACAGAACGCAGCCTTGAAGGATTGCACTGCGGCCAAAACCGCACAAGACCGCGGTCTGGGGGCGGTGTGCGCGGTCCAGCTGGCGCGAACCGCGACCTAAAACCGCAGCCACACTGTGCAACCTTATATTATAATTGTGCAGTTGAAAAACTTTTTTAATTTTGTAAAATCAGTTTATTTAAATTTTATTTTATTATAACAACTTGCATATGTTAAAAAAAAACAGGCTTTTATTATAGACTGTAACCGTTTGGTCCGCCTTTTATTACAAGTTGTAGTCATTTGGTCCACCTAACATAATCTAATTATAATCAATCAACATCAGTATACATCGTCAATGCGACATTTGTGCTATAAGGATCAAAAGAAGGCAGATGAAAAAAATACAAGGACCAAATGTGTCCAACTCAAAAATAAAGTCGTCTAAGAGAGAAGATGAATTTAGGACTAAATAGAAAGAAACATATGTTACGTGCGAACATCTAAGTCATCTATTTATAATAAATAGGGATGTCAAAAAGTCCCGTGGGACCCCGTTCCCGTAGGGGCCCCGTCCCGTTTAGGTTTTTTTTTTTTTTTTTTTTTTTTTTAAAAAAAAATCGGGGGCGGCAAGGTTAACCCCCATTTTAATTTCGGGGGCGGGGGCGGGGGCGGGGGTAGGCAATCTCGTCCCGAAATCCACATGGGGACCCCGTTAATAAACTACACATATATTTACATATATTAATTATATAAATATAATAAACTATAACATGATTTTAAGCTTCCAAAATTCATCAAAAAACATGTTTTTAAGTTGTTAGTATAATTTTTTAAAATGCCATAACTTTTTTTATTAACATATAAAATTTTGCTATAAATAATTATTTATTACCTAAAAAATAGTTTATTTTAGCCTAAATAACAACTTCTTTTAGCCCAAAAAAAATAGCCCAAAATCAATTGGGGGGGGGGGGGGGGGGGTAATAAAGGGGATTCAGGGGCGGGGCGGGGGTAGGAACATTGAACATTCCGGGGTCGGGGGCGGGGAGACGGTGAAATTTCGGGGGCGAGGGCGGAAGATGCACTCCCCGTCCCGTTTGCCCCCGTTGACATCCCTAATAATAAATCGACATCAATATGAAATGTTAATGCCACCCTAGTGCTATAAGGAGAAAAAGACGGCATACGGAAAAATCTAGCCATTATAAACAAGAAAAAAAAATAACCAATCATTTTTTAGTTTTTTAAAAAATAATCATTTTCTCTGATGCCATTATTCCAGAGTACTGTCATTCTGGAGATTTTTATTTTATTTTAGTTCTTTTATTTAATATTCAAAGAATATTGTTTTTTTTTCGAATACTACATTTCATAATGTTTAATTTCTCCGTTTTTCAATGAAATATCTAATTTTGACATTAATATTGTATATAGTTCATATTACTATTTTTGTTTAATTTTTTGTTAAATTAAGCAAATAATGATTTTTTTTATTCCATAATTGTTCTTAAAGTTCGGAGTTTTTTTTTTTCCGAAAGCTGACATTTTAGTGTGGCATTTGGAATGCCGTTTCCGAAATTAGTAAAAAAATATTTTTTCTTGGTCCGAAATGCCTATTCTGGACAAAGTGGTTATTTTTGTTATTTTTTGGTTATTATCTTCGGATACATATTAAAAAGTCTTTAGATTTCTTAATAATAATAATAATAATAATAATAATAATAATAAATATTCACCCATTCAAACTACATATTATACTATCTAAAAAATTGATAATTATAGGAAAAAGGGATCTAGGTAAATAGGTAATCGACATTGCAATCACTAGACACTATACTTTTAACAAACATTTAATGACATACACTCCTTTTATGACATACAAACGTGTGTTTTCTAAAAAATGCTGTATTTTATAAAAAAGATTTATGACATTTATATTTGTATGTCAAAAACTTAGTGTCACAATAAATAAATAAACACAGAGTATGTCATCAAATGTGCGTGTCATCTTTCTTAGTAGTCATCTTATAATTTCCTAGCAAATAAACCACGCGTCCATTTTTTTCTCACAAAATCGACCAACTAGGGATTTTGACCTTAGACTTCGCAAAATCATTCACACGAAGCCTCACTCTTCCAACCATGGGCGGAGATAGCAGGGGGCTGTCGGATGCTCTGCCCCCTCAATCTCCTTTAAAAGTCCAAACTATAGTATATCGGTGTATGTATAATTTGAAGTCCACATAAGTTTTGTGTGATAAAAATCCCCAGGCAATCTTTATTAAAATTTCAGTTAATATATAGAAATGTAATAGGATTACGACTATGAGTAAACTTGGGGCCTACAATTAAAATCTCATAGACTTCAGCACTTCACCCATATTTTAGTTATGGATCTACCTACATTTACTTTAATTTGTTTAATTTCATTAGTTTCATTATGAGTTCTTTTAACTGTCGATTAACCAATATACAATATAACTCTTATATATGTAAGATTTCTTTTACACTATCATCCAAGACCTTTTTCGGACACAATATAAGCCCCTGTTTTCCTTAAATCCTGGCTCCGCCCCTGCTTGCAACATCGGTGATTGCGATTCCTTGGGCTCACCGTGCCGGTGAATGCAACTCATCACGCTCACCACGCCGACGATTGGGTTTCTACGTTCTCGTCCACCTCCCCCTGTTATACACCATCTACTACGACTCCTCATATTTACATGCCCTATGTCCACGGGTGGAACACAAACATTCTGACCAAAGTGGCCTTAACCACAACTTCAAATCATTGTTAACTACTTCATGATTGTTACTAATTTCTACTATTAAAGATTCATGTAATCAAATGCATTTTAATGGTAGTCGAGTAATTATGTTTGTGATCGATTTATGTTGATAAATATAAGTCTTATAACAATAAAAAGTATTAGTTGTTCAAGATATTATTACCCATAACTAATAAATAAGTGAAAGGCGTAACTATGAACATAAATATGCATTGTTTTCCATCTTATATTTGAACATAAATATGCATTATCATAATTAATCATTCTCTTGTATGTGTGTGTATGCCCCGACGAGGCAGTGAGGCAATGTCCAAATTTACAGGATACGTATTATCATCTTGTGGGGGTTTTTTCAACCTCTCAAAAATGCTTTCGTAATTCATATATTCTGTCATTATAGTTAACTAAAGTCTTATTGACTTTTATCTCTTTCGAATTTAAATATTCCATTTATGAAATTAAAGTAGTGTTCATAAAACAATGCGTCATTCGATCTAGATATTTGTAAATTTTTGTACAAAAAAAGTACATTGCCTTAGAAGAAAAAATATCGTACCTTAGAAGCGTGTAATGTCATTGCAATTTTCATACAAATCCTCCGTGGAAGAATCAAGTCTCGTTCTTAAACCCTAACGCCTCGTTTCCGAGTTTAACAAAAGAAAAGAAGAGAAGAGAAAAGAAAGTCGCAAGAGAAAAGAAGAGAAAGGAAAGGAAAAAAAAATTCTTTCGTGTTCCTGAGTTGGAGAGAAGTGGAAGAAAATGAATCATTTTGTTCGTTCTTTCTAAATCCTCCCAAATCGGAAGGAAAGTTAGGAGGGAAAGTGATCTTCCCATTTCCCTCTATTTCGTTCCACATCCCCTCTTTAATGAAACTCGGGAGCACCAATCTCTTTTATTTTCTTCTCATTTCCACTCATTTCCTTTTCTTTCTCTTGTTAAGTTGAACTCGGGAACGAGGTGTAAAGGTTTGACAGAACAAAAGAGAGGTTTCATAAGAATTTGATTCCGTAACAATGGGACTGGACGTTGGTCTAGATGCGTTAAAGGAGACGATGTATATCGGACAAAATCGTAAAGCCGTTGAAGCAAAATTTGTCAAGAAGGCCGGCGACGCATATGTACGCTTCTCTCGCTCTCTCAATTGTTTATGAATCGATCGATGATATATGAAGTTAAGGAAGGACATTGATTTAATTTATCTGTAATTTGATTTCGTCCCTAATTGAATTTATCCCTCGCATAGTGCCCCTCTTTTCCGCACTTGCGGCATGCACCACCGGACCTACAAACTCTGGTGTGACCCTTCCCACACTTCCCACAAGTGTGGCTGCTCTAATCTCCTACTCTAGAATCAATGGTCTTGGACCGTTTCGACGCCGACTGCGACTACACTGGAGCCTGCCTCAGCTCTCGCAACTGCAACTCAATCTCCAACTCCCGCCGTCTGGCGGCCTCTTGCAACTCCAACAAGGTCTCGCACCTCTGCGTAAACACAAACTGTCTGATATCTCTCTTGAGCATACTCAGATATCGGGACATCTGAGCCTACTCCGAAGCGAACTCAGGGCAAAAAATCGCCCTCTCAGTGAACATCCTAGTGATCTCAGTCACTGACTTCGAATCCTTCTTCAGCTCAAGGAATTCCTGAGCCAATCTCTCCCTCTCAACCCACGGAACATAACAAGTGCTGAACATCTCTTTGAACTGATCCCATGAAACCGCAGCCCTCTGTGCATCCGAATATGACCCCGTGGTCAATCTGCACCAATCCTTCGCCCCAAGCATCAACAGGTTCAGAGCACACCTCACCTTCTGATCAGCAGGGCATGAACACGTGAAGAAACACCCCTCCACATCTGAAAACCATTTCATAGCAACGATCGGGTCCTGAACTCCATCAAAAGTAGGAGGCTTCGTATTATCGAAGTCCCGATACTGAAAACCCCGATCGGCTCCTCCCCCTGCCGCTACTACAGTCGTTGTAGCTGCTGCGGCAGCCGTCTCTGTGTGAGCTGCATAGCGCTTATCAAAATACTCAACCATGGCGGTCTTGATCGACCCAAACAGTTCCGGCAACTCAGCCCGGAACAACGCAACAACCTCATCATGCAAGATCTCGCGAATCCTCGCATCCAACTCGCACGTGCTGATCTGACCAATAACCTCGGGCGGTACTGACCTGCCCGGAACTCCCTCTCCTACTCCCGATCCTGACCCGGATCCACTCCTAGCATGCCTTGGAATCTCCATACTGAAAAACACCAGAAAATCTCAGACACTTCCCACTAACCCGGGAACCAACTCTCAACCCAACCCTAGAGGTCATGGTTTCCCTGATACGCGTATGGGTCTTGTGCTTTCAGTAGTACGGGCCCATACTACCTTCCACACCTACCCATATTTGTATGAAGTAGTACCACAACACCCTAGTGTAAAACATACAAAACAAGCGCTCAACCCTCACTACTAGAGGAACACTGGAAATCTCCCACAAGGACACCCTAGACTAACAGGCATCATAAATCAGGCAACATTATCATGAAATCCTGAAGATCCCTAGCCTAGCACTAGCATGCTGTTCTATCAAAGCTCAAAAACAAATATCATGTATGGTATTTTGGGGTTACTTACTGGCTCCGACTGATCGTACCTCCACGTCCTCCTTTACTCATTTTGAAAACCGTTTTAAATTCTCTTTTAAAAACTCTCCCTGATTTGAGACTGGAGTCACACGAGTGTTCCTCCAATTCACTCAAACCAAGGCTCTGATACCAACTTGTAACGACCATAAAATTCCAACCAATTTAAACTTTTCAAAAACAACCCGATTTCATTAAATTATTACAAAAAGGTTTTCAATACAATTTATTTAGAGTATTCCCAGAATCACATCACATATAAACATGAGGAGCGGTACGATCACGCCTTCGCCTTGCCACGATCTCCTAAGAACCTGAAAAACTTTAAACCACAACTGTAAGCCTGAAAGCTTAGTGAGATATCCCCAAAATACCAACCACATATACCGTACACGCATAACATGCCATATCATATCCGATCACAGAACAACCATGCACTTCGGGTCTACTGTGTGACTGGTCCGCCGCACCGGCCAACAGTCCACCTGGTCCACCCTCCGAGTCTAGCCATATACATCGAGTCTGCAGTGTGATTGGTCCTCCCGCACCGGGCCTTCAATAGACCTGATCCACTCTCTGAGTCTACAGTATGACTAGTCCGCCCGCATCGGGCCTTCAGTCGGCCTGGTCCACTCTCCGAGCCTCGGCACGTCTGGTCCGCCCTCTTGGGGCCTACAGCCTATCCGGACCGCTCGCTGGGCCTTCGGGACAACCGGTCCGCCCTGGGTATCTTGGCCTACAGCAAAAAGCAGGGCCCGCCTCAACCCAACTCCAGTCCAAACAACCATGTGCACATAAACATACAATCATATAACAATTCACAGTCAACAAGCCGATCAAGCAGATCACATAACATATCATCATTCTAACCAGGATACCGACCTAACCGGTCACTAGCATAGCATCACCCTACATAACAGGATACCGACCTCAACCAGGTCTCTAACATATACCATCCTAACTACCAGGATGCAAACATATCAAAGCAATAACATAACAACAAATACTCGGATCTCAATCCGATAAAGGGCCGGCCTTGGTGCCTTAGACCCTGTTGATATAGTGAGGATAACTCACCTCGAAATTGCCGACTGAACAGATAAACGCAAGCTACTCCAACCACTGATACGATCTCCAACACTGGCTAACACCAAGACTCTGAACTCAAAAGAAAATCCAACAATTACCAAAATGCCCCTGAAATCAACTGGTCAACCCTTGGTCAAAGACAAGACAAAGTCAACCCCTGACTGACTCTACTCTCCGAGTCAACCCGATGACTCGCCGAGTCCCCATGCTTAGAATCTCCCACACTTCGCGACTCAACTCGCCAAGTCACCCCGAGACTCGCCGACTCCAACAACTCTAAGTCCTACTTCACTCGACTCACCGAGTCATCCCTTGACTCACTGTTACACAGGTCACCCTGAAGAAGGATCAAGACCTCGCGACCAGACTCACCGAGTCCAAGAACAGACTCGCCGAGTCTAAGGCTATCTTCAACCTACTCGCCGAGTTGTTCTTCCAACTCGCCGAGTTTCAGTCCATCTTCAAGCAACTTGCCGAGTACACCTTTGTGACTCGCCGAGTGCCTCTAGATCTCACCCCATACAGAAGCCTTCCAGGCCATGCAATTGATCCAAAACGTAGATCTACCCTCCTACAACCCGTCCATCACGTAAAGTGGCAAACTTTACGTGAATCCAAGGAGATCTAGGCATTTTACACTCTAGGGATAGGGTTTGGGACAAGATGGCTTCACCAATCACTCAAGAACAGGGACTTTAATGCACTTTAGACCTTCTCCATTCCAGATCTGAGGTAGCAACCTCAGATCTATCCTTCAAACTCAAAATACCACAAGCTAAACCTCCCATACATCCCAAAAACGATGAATCTAGATGAATAGCAGCCCAAGAACGAGATAATACCTCAAAAGGAAGCCCCAACAACAATGAAATCCGAATCAAAGCAAAGCCCCTTGCTCCAAGCCTCCTAACACTCCAAGATCTTCCTCCAAATCTCTTCTCCAAGGCTCAATTGCACTCAAATCCTTCACAATTGCATTGCTAGGGTTTTCTGGACTTCAAAGGAAGGTAAGGAGGCTGGGGAGAGGGTATAATGTCCTTTATATAGGGTTCATCCTCCGAAATTAGGGTTTTCTCCACTCAGCACCAACTCGCCGAGTCCAGCCGCCAACTCGCCGAGTTGGCCACTTAACACGCGACCAAAATCGCGACCCAACTCGCCGAGTCCACTCGTGGACTCGCCGAGTTGCCCTTTCCAATTTACACTTTTAGCCCTTCAACTTTACTCTTGATATTCCGGGATATTACAAAAGAAAAGCCAATCCTCTTTCCCTCATTATTGAAGCCATTTTTGGTGCTCTTGGAATATTTAAAGAGACAAAGAAGAAAAAGGAAGTTAAGATCTAGTAAGCAAGTCTCCATTCTTCATCCTAGCACTCTTCTCGACCTTTTTAAGTGTCCAATACTCGATTTTTCTCATGCTAGATTGCTAGATCTTAAGTTTTAGCCCATAATCTTCTTGTTCTTGATAGTTGGAATGGTGAGACTTCATAAAGGTTACGACTTTATGAATCTTTGGAACATTTAGTATGGTTGTGGGTTTGGATCTGAAGTATAGTAGAGTTTTTTAGCCATGCATGGGATTTTTATCAAAAACCCATATTTTGGACCAATTATGGCTTCAAGGCATGCATTGGACATGCATGTCTATAAAGCACCTACCTTTACGTCAGATTTGGTATTGGAAACCCTTCTAGAGTGGTTGGGTTAGGGACTTTTTTGGATTAAGGGCTTAATGGTTATGAAATTTTTGAATTTATATTTATTGGACTAGGGTTTGAGATTTTTGACTTTTGAGGTGGTTCTAATTGATAAAGTTGGAAACTTTATCATTCTAGACCATATTTCAAACAATATATGAGCTTTAGAGCTCTTGGAATAGAGGAAAACGGCTTAACCCATTAAGTTGTTTGAAACTCAGTGCCCACTGCATGGCCTTAGGTCGCCACGCTGTGGTGACTAGGAAAAAGCCCGTTGTTTCGATGTATGAAGGCCACGGCGTGGCTATGGATGTCCATGACATGACGGTTAACTAAATTCAATGTTGACCGTCGACTTCTCACTTGAGTTGACTTTTGGTCAAACTCATAGTCTTGGAAGAAGAGCCGATGGTTACCATTTGTAATGGTACAGGTGGTGTGTATCATTGGTATTTCTGGCAGTGAGAGTAGGGGCAGATGAGTATCAATTGAGAGGTGAGTCTCTTCACTGTACTTGGGGGTCAAATACACCAATGTCGGCCAACTGGATTATGTTTGTAGAATGATAGTTGTCCTCGTGACACTTGTTGATATGCTAGCATGTGCTTGTTGTCTTTTTGACTTTTACCGATATGATTGTATGCTTAGATGTAAGGGTGAAATATACTTGTATCGGTTGAAAGATACCCACGGAGTTGAAAAAGATTCGGGGGTGAAAAAGACCCGTACCGGTTGAAAGATACCGAAGGAGTTGGAATAGACTCGAGGGTGAAATAAACATGTACTATCAAATATAACATTGTACTTCCAAAAGCAATCATTTTATAGCATTGTACTTTATAAGATGATTTTTTTTCACCATGTCAAAAGTTTTCTAGATATTTGAGAAAGAAATTATCAAATATAGCATTGTAAAATAAATAAGTTATTTTGCAAAATACCCTAAAGCAACAATGTACATTGAAAGCTCATTGCTATTATAAACGTGAATGGTTCATGTTTCTTTATTTATTTTTATTGGAAAAAAAAACATTTTAATAACTTAATCCTTTAGTTTTCTTATTCCTTGACTTAATATTTCAATGTAGTTTCATAAGTCATAGTTTTCGTCTTTTTGATCGAACAAAATCTTATTCCATGTGCATGTATCTGTTTATATGTTTGTGTGGTTGTTTTGCGTAAAATAAACGAAATCCATTTCGATTATACCAATGTACTTTTAGAATACAATACTTATATTTATACATCACCGTACTTTCAATTTGTCTTATATTTTGCATTTAAAAAAAAAACAAAGTGTTATTCTCTCAAGTATAGATTCATGAAGACATAAAATATTAGTTTCATAAGACAACTATATTTTTGCTATTGTTAAATATTATTTTGATTTGTCTACCGTGTAGTACACTTGTTATACCTAGTATTTGATAAATCATAATTCATTAATTCTTTAAAAAATCGATTTTTATATATTCATGTTTTAATATGGAAGAATTCAGTATTTAAACTCATGTATGTGTAGTTTAATTACATTTACAAAACAAAAGAATAAAAAAAATTAAGGCTATCGAGTCGGGTTGAGCGGCCTCAAAGTCCAATACTGAAGGAATAAGAGCCTTTATGCCGAGAGCCTTAACCCTTAATTAAGCAAAATCATTGACCTTACATCTGGTTTGATTAGGACAGTATCACATTTCATCATAAAGAGTATCTAATTCTTTCTTACCAAATAAGACATCAAACTAATTGGTTCGGATGATCAATTCATTCTTTCTTTATGGCAAGCGAATAGCTAAAGAGCTTATGAAAGAACATTGTCTTCTCCTATTCTAAAAAACATCTTTAAAATAGTTATTAAAGAGACTAGCACTTTTAACAGGAAAAGCAAACAAATACCTCCTTTAATTTGGTGGCCTCTTCCTTGATAAGAATTAAAGAAGAATAAGAATATAGGACAAATATAATTATAATATAAGACCAGAAATCAAACATAAAAAAAATAAATAAATAAGAAAACTAATGACTTAATATCATATTTTACCTATTCTACATTTGAAGTTATTACTCAGTAAAATTAATGAATTATTAATGGCCTCTCAAATATTAATAACTTATAGCATAAAAGAAACTATGTAATTTTCTTTCAAAAATGATACCAGTTATAAAGTATATGTATGTTGATGTAGCGATATAGTCGACCGAAGAAGGGTAGAGAGTAGACAACCGATGAAGTTGTCAATAGCGGCTGCATTAAAGAAAAAAAAGGCAATAATGATGGAGATAAACCCAAAAAACATGAATGTAGTATCCGGAAAACTCAAAATCAAGGGTTATATAGTAAACAACGACAACGGTAGGAGATGTACCATCTCTAAAATTACATAGAGCAATTAAAGTAATAACATGGATTTTTGGTGATTGTTAGATTAATTTGTTATAATTACCGTTGGTATTTTTTTTTGAAACAGCGGAATCATATTAAAAGCCACCGCTAAAAGGAGAGATGGGCAATAAAAAGAAAAGTACAAAAACAATTACAAAATACTGAAGGATAATCATACCAAATAGCCCAGTTACAGTTCTCGTATTTCCTCCTATGTTTACCCAACTAAACACCAAAGTGATAATATTATCCTCCAATTTTGAAGTAGAGACACATTTTGTTGACAACTTTGTCATTTCGAGCACGCTAAACACACAAAAGATAGACGTAGATGATGGCTAAACGAAGATTTCTTTTCTAAGGGCAATTCCCCGATGAGCTGTGAAACTTACCATCCCAACAACAACCGAAGAGAATTGCTAGAATGAAACCTTACAATTCTAAGGTGTTGTTTGTTTTTTCTCTACAGATCTGCGTGACAACTTCTGTCTGCGCCGCGCAGACGACGCGCAAACATATACCCTCACAGACTGTTTGTTTTTTAAAAGTGTACAGACTTAAAAATGTCTGCGCGAGGTCTTCTTGGCGCAAACATGGACCAATGTCTTCTAAGGTCTGCACCCCTCTTTAATCTAAAAAAAACACGCTTTATTTTTTCTCAGTGCCTCCAACAACCAACATACATCTACGCCTCCCCCTCCATCGATGCTTATCTCCATCGGTCTTCTTCAACCTCTCTCCTCCTCCTCATGCTGCCGACGCTTAGACTAGGACCGTCTTTTTCCTCATGACCGACCGCACCACAGACGCACTTCATTGTCGCCGGATTTCTCATATGCTCTGCAATCGTTCATGCTGTTCACCGCCGTCAATCGTGCCCACCGTCTCCATCGCCGCCTATCATGCCCACTGTGTCTTTATCATCATCGTCTCAGACCTCTATTGCCATTGGTAAGAACATTTTCCCTGAAATCAGATGTTATCTTCTAGGGTTTGTTGTACTTGCTAGAAATCAGATGTTATTGATACTGAAATCACATTATTTTGCTGAAACATGAAAATCATATATATATTCACTGGAAATCGGATTTATTTGCTGAGATTAGATGTTCATAGGTGATGGAAATCATATTTATTTACTGAAAATGTATATACTTTGCTGAAATATGAAAAATGTTGTTCGATTTGTTGAAATTAGTTGTTATTATTGCTGGAAATCACATTTTAGCTGAAATTTGATGTATATATTTTTGTTGGAAATCACATTTTAGCTTAAATTAGTTGTTATTGTTGCTGAAAATTACATTTTCAATTGAAATTAGATGTATATAGCCGTTGGAAATTGTGTTTTAAGTGAAATTAGGCTTTATTGTTGTTGGAATATTATTGCATATATGATGTTTTAATGCTTGTAATTCATATATTTTGTAGTTCATTGGTATTAATTAGTGACTCATGGATGCAGGAAAGCTATTTGATGAAGGCTCACATTCTATAACCACAAATGACTAATGGATTCAGGTTACTATTTGATGAAATGTTTTTGTAACATGTATATAAGTTATAAACATTTGTATAATAAGTGAAATTAGAACACTAGCTAGTGTGAGGAATGATTCGTGAATTGCAACTTTGTTTCCATGTGACGTCAAAAAGATTTGAGGTTTGATTTATATTTCATTGTTGTATAATTTGAAAATAATAGATTTTAGAGGTTAGATTTTTGTTTCAGTGTTCTAATATTGTATGATTTGAAAATAATTGATTTTAGACGTTAGATTTATGTTTTAATGTTGTATAATTTTTAAAAAATTTTTTTTGGTTGTAGGATTTATATATGATTTATATTTTAGCGTTATAAAAAAAATTATTTAAAATTTTTGTGTTGAAAAAGTCTTTTAAGTATAAAAAATAATTTTATTAAAATTTTAGTTTATTTTACTAGACTGCAGACGTTAAAAAAAAACAGTCTTCTTCTTGCAGACTACAAACGTTTAGTCCACCTCTTCTACAGCAAATGTTTGCAGATATGGTCCGCAAACTGCAAATGTTTTGTCTCTCAAAAAACAAACAACACCCAAGTGAAGTATCCAATGCAAACCAGCAACCGAAAAGAATTTTAAATGTACAATATTTGATTGAATTAAAAAAAAATACAATGATGTGTCCATCTAAAATATTAAAAGAGTGTTCATTTAATAAATTCCCTAGACATCATTTACTCCTCTAGTGTCCACCCTTAATATACATACACCCTTAATATACATACTTTATCTTGGCTCAATTTGAAAATATTTCCGTTAATATATGTTACCGTTGTAGTGTGATCGTTGGATTTTAAAGCTCAATTTGAAAATATGACTGTTAATATATGTTACCGTTGTAGTTTGACCGTTGGATTTTAAATATAATTACAATTTAGCCGTTATCGCATTGCTACTTAAATCCGCATGTGCAAATCCGATTTGTTTATGCTTTGTTTTATGAAATCAGAGTAAGTTTTTGATTAAAAGTGTTGCGGAATTTGTTCCCAGAAAACATGATAAATTCTTTATCAAAGCATTTCCGAAGAAATGCAATTTATTCATTTTAAAACATTTGGGATGTCCTGGTCAATACAGACACATAAGCATAAATAGAACTTACATTATTTTACACTAATGATTTACATATCCTTTAATCTCTTAGTGAAATATGTCTTCGTATCGATACCCTTGATACAAAGAAAATTGAGTGGGTCAGGCTTGGGATCCTAGTGAGCATATACGGTTTTCAACCCACAATAAAATATTATATTATATTTAATCATCACACAATCAACCCAATTACCCACCCCATTATCTCCTTTTTATTTCTTAAAGATTATCCTAAGAATCAACTATTCCTCGTTCATTTGTTCTTAAGGATTATCCTAAGTAATCGACACGAAATCCATCGTTGTCAGGGTTTTCTCAACAGACACTATATCCGTAGTTACTAAGCGCTAACTCCATAGTCGCCGGGGTTTATCTCATTTATTGACGGTATTGGTTCCGAGACTCCTCTAGCAATACATATCAATGGGTTTTTAGAGTACTCCGGTGAACACCAAGTCCACAACACCTACAAGTTGCGAGCTTGTTAGTGTTCCACAGGACTGTCTAGAATAGTTCGTGGTTGTCATCACTACTCTGCTGAATGACGGGGGCCATCATTTGGGTAAAGGTTTCACTCATTTTTCACCTGTCACCCTCATCTCATGATCTATATCATCTTTCGTCTCATCCTGAAACTCATCTTTCCTCGTACACCAACTATTTCATCTACCATGTTCTACCCAACATATTTGTAGATATAAATTACATATATAGTTTAAATCATTTAAAACATGTATAAAACATTCATTCAACAACCATCTCAAGTAAAACAAACAACATATAAACACATAACACGTATTTCATAGCAAATACTTCGTATCTATGCGGTAGAAGAAAGTAACTACACAATCACTTGATAATACGATGATCAGACAACACTACGACTCTAAATGTAGTATTCTTCAGTGAATCCGGGATGCTTCCTTGGAAACCGGGCCTCTCGCGGGCAGAGTTTCGGCTCGAAAACTTTACTTCTCGGGATCTTCGGGGCTTCGGGTGTCAGGATTGATACCGGGGTTTCAGGGGTATATATTGCATGTAAATCGAGGTAATATCGGTGAGAGAGAAGAAATTTGGCAACCAAACTCGGCTGCACTTGTGATCTATTTATAGTGCTGAAGTCTGCCACGAACGCAGGGTGTTCCTCGAACGCTGGGCGTTCCCTTTGAACGCGGTGCGTATGAGTGGGGTTTCGATCCTATCCCTTATCCACTGAGTCAGCATCGACGTGGCCACTCCGGAGCCAAGTTTTAAACGCAGGGTGTTCCCCAATTGAACGCGAGCCGTTCCTTCTTTGGGATGCGTGCCTCGAACTTCAGAAATTCATAACTTTCGCATACAATCTCCGTTTCCGACGTGCTTTATATCCACGCGTAGGTGAGACTATGATCTACAACTCTCTTTTAGACTCCGTCGGCTATTTTTGACTTTTTTTTTGTTATATTATTTTTAGTAAGCCGAGACAGGAAAACTCCGTTAGAAATTTATAACTTCTTCATCTGACGTCCGTTTTCATCTGTCTTTCTTCCGTTGCACTACTATCAATGAGATCTTCGATTCTCGTTTAGATTGTTTCAGATAGAAACCACTCGATCTCATATTCGAACTTTGGGTTGTATACCGCTAAGCTGAAACATAGAAAAATCATAACTTCCTCATACGAAGTTAGAGTTGGACGTTCTTTTTATGCATGCTCTCGGTTTAACGTATTCTACGACTTTTGTTTAGATCACTAAGGCTAAATATCGCTCTATCGTAAATTCACTATTTACGTCCTACAGCGTCGTGCCAAATCTGTCGCGAAACTTTGACAAGTCATAAATTATTCGTTATAACTCGGATTTCAGTGTTCTTTATATGTACGTAAACCTTGTGAAATATACTACAACTTGGTTAAGATTATCTATTCTAAACACTCTTCTATCAAAAAGTCATTTTCGACGCTTATTGTCTCTAGAATGACTAGCCCGGATCTACGGGCGTTACACCATAGGATGTACATCGACTATCGGGAGTTGAACAATTTAACGGTGAAGAACCGTTACCTACTCCCGAGGAATGATGATTTGTTCTATTAGCTTCAAATCACATATTGGTTGTCCAAGATTGATATACAGCAGGGATATCATCATATGAGGGTCAGAGAGGAGGACATGCGGAAGACTACTTTCAGGACTCATTATGGTCATTATGAGTTCATGGTGATGAATTTAAGGCTCACTAAAGCTCCGGCCGCGTTCATGGATCTCATGAACCGCATGTGTAGACAGATGTTGGATCGATCTGTCATTGTAGTTATTGACGATATTATGGTCTATTCTAAGACCAAGGAGAAGCATGAGGATCATCTGAGAGAAATTCTAGAAACTCTAAGGAGGGAGAGGTTTTATGCCAATTTCTCCAAGTGCGAATTCTAGTTGCGTGAGGTGCAATTTCTGGGGTACCTTGTCAATCAGAAGGAGATATTGGTTGATACGGCCAAGATCGAGGCCGTGATGTAGTGGGAGGTTTCAAGGTTTTCATCTAAAATTTGGAGTTTCATTGGGTTAATAGGGTATTATCGGAGGTTCATCGAGAACTTCTCCGGGATCACAGTTCTGTTGACCAAGCTGACGAAGAAGACTGTCACTTTTTGTTGGGAGCCTGACCAACATGCGATACTTGATACTTTGAGACAAAAGTTGTGTGAGGTTCCGATTCTGGCCCTACCCGAGGTCATGGAGGATTTCGTGGTTTATTGTGATGCTTCGATCATTGGGTTAGGTGCAGTGCTTATGTAGAGGGTCCATGTGATTGCTTATGCTTTGAGGTAGCTGAAGCCTCATGAGGCGAATTATCCTACTCATGATTTCGAGTTGGGGCTATGGTTTTTCCCCTAAATATTTGGCGTCACTATTTGTATGGGTTTTTTTGTATTATTTACACGGACCATAAGAGTTTGAGATGTCTCATGCATCAGCCAAATCTGAACATGAAGCAATGTAAGTCCCTAATTTTCCCGTGTATCAATCGGATCCGTTTGATGGTGCGGAATCCCAATCAAACGAATGATGTCAGATCAAATAGAAGAGAAGAAGAAGAAGAATAATATGAATCTCTGTATGAATTGATTAGAATGAAGTTCATTTACACAAGATTCACACACATAAAATGCTCTCTAGTTTCTTTCTTCTCTCGTTCATCAATCCGTTCCTCACACCCTAACACCTATATTTATACAAGGGGAACATGGGCTCGGTGGACGTGGGCCGTAAATGGGTTTACGACCGTAAACTCAACCGTAAACCCCACCTGATCGTAAACTAGACTGAAAGCTCATAAAATATTACATAAAAATATAATTTCCTAGAAAAGCAAAGTATAAACCATATTTTGACCCAACAATCTCACTCTTGGTTTATAGCTTTCTTTTCTTAATTGACCCAACAAGCCCCCCCTAAAAAGTAGCTAGCTCTTCTTGTTAATCTTCATTGGGAGATTGGCTTCAGCATTTATCTTCGATTTCTTCACAACTTCAAGATGTACTTGATGAATCTTCAATGAATCACTTCATCTTGAGCACTTGAGCTTTTCTTCAAGATTTGACTCTGAACGCACATTGGGTGAGGAGGCTTCTTGTACTGATTCTTGAAAGATGGCGCTTTCAGCTTGAGAATCTTCAGAGAGAACATCAGAAATAATCTTCTGGATCGCTTTAGCAGGTTTAAGATAGCAGCAGACTGATTGAGGAGGCTTCAATGCAATCCATCACATAATCTTCAATTTCAGCTTCACCTTGCTTCCGGGGTTGAAAGATTGAATGTTGAAAGAATAATCTTCATTTCTTTCTCCTTCGAATGAGAAGTCTTCGATGCTCACGGATGAAGCCTTGGCTTAGAAATCTTCAATACAGTCTCCATGAGTTTCATCTTCACCTGAAATCACTTTTCAAGACAAAACAAAACTAAAAGAAAACTTAGAACAAAAAGTAAAACAGATATAACACTATTTTTTATTTTGAATTTTTTTGATTTTTGTTTGATTTTTTTTTTTAAATTTTAATTCTCCCCTAATATTTAAATTAGAAGAACACTACGAACAAACTTAACAAAAACAAAAATAATAGCTAACTTTAAGAGTAATTTGGGATCAAAGTTTTTAGACAACCTTATTCCACTTGTCGGTACCCTTATCTTCACATCTTCATCTGATCGATCGCCAGTATTGTGATCCACTTAAATACGAGAAATTTGTGACAATTTTGGACAATTTACCAATGACATGATGCATATATCTTAATTGTAACTTTATTATCATGATTGGCTCAAATTCTTAAATAAATTTTTCTTAAGACCATTTAACTGACTACAACCAGGGATATTATTGTCCACCTAAATCGACCAGCGAGATCTACAAACAATCTGTATGTGTTCAATTTAAGTATCCTAGAACATGTTTCCCGCTTCCTGATATGCCCCAGCCATCAAGAACTTCCAGAGTACTCCTTACACCGGGTGAGTAGACAATCATTCAGAGAGAGAGCAGATTCAGATTGCTATTACTTAAAGTTTTAGAGGGATTGAGAAGTAGAAGGTTGCATATGCTGTGTTCCAGGTCGGATTGGAAGTCATGCAAAGGAGACAACATATGGCTAATAGATAAGAGGAATTTCATATATATATACCATGCAGAGAAATATAGTTGCATATGTAACAGTCTAGGTCGGATCTCCCGATCATGCAGATGAGGTAACATATGACTAACAGACAGAAAGAAAACGATTTTCTACAGACCTAATTTATCGGAATTTTACCAATCGCCCCATCCAACCGAAATTAAGGACAGAATCCGCACATCGAGGAAAAGTGAATCCACAGTTCTAGATACGGGCTATTTAATGTGACCAGTAGATTCCCATGTATATCTCCCTGCTCAACCTATCCGAGCGTCGTGATGTCAGGCTAAACGAATCTAACTAGGTCAAAGTTTGTCAAGTCCTTAAATTCAATAAGTTCAAATCTTCGTAGTCAAGTCCATTTAAAATCTTTCGTGCTCACCAGCGCATCGAACATAGAGCCTAGATAATTCAGATTCAGTCCCTTACACAGATTCAGATTGCCTGTTATCACATGATTATATCACTTCCCAAAACATCTCCTGCAAGCACATTCCATTAACACCATATTTTTTTTATTTTCTGATTTTCTAATGTTTTTGGATTCTTTTTTTTTTAATTATTTTTTCTTTAATTTTTGTTTTGTTTTTATTTCTCCCCCTAAATTTATGCATAGGAGAGAAACGAAAGTAAATGCGCAAATTTAAACTATCCAAAAACAAAAAGCATAATCTCAGAACAGATTGAATCTACATTCAGAAGGTCTGAGAACAACAAGCATAATCTCAGAACAGATCCGAAAATTCTTCATATCATTAAGCACTAACCCCATTTGTGATCTCTTCCTTTCTTCCTTTCCCGCAAAAGGACACATACTCTCAACAAAGCTCTGAGTGTTGTACAATTGAGAGATGTCCCCAATCATATGCCAGGAGCAGCCACTACCAACAAATCGAAGTCTGATGATATGCCTCCACAGCTGCTCCAGCACAGAGCGGGATCAGTTGGTCTTTGGAACCCAGTCCATTTTGAAACTGGGTCGACCTTTGTCATCAACGCAAGGTACTTTCTCCCATGACATGTCCTATTTATCACAAACAGAAGATATAGAAATATTAGAATCATTAGAAGATTTGGGAGATTGAGCCTTCAGAACCCATTTGTAGTTGGGTTTAACCCATTTCTTTTTCGATCTGATGGGTGGATCAGTACTTGATTTGGAACTTGAAGCCAACTGCCGAGATGACTTTGACCTAACCAGTCTTGGCTTCACAAGAGCATCTCTTGAACTAGACTTTTAGGCCAACATTCCCTTCTTGCCCTTGGGATTCGAATTCTTGGCCTTCTGCGCATTCCAGTCATCATGGTCTGAACGTGACCTTGAGGGGTTTCTTTTGAAAAATCTCCCTCTTGGCGCGTTCTGCCAGCCTTGTGCATAGTAGGGAACATATGCACGATTAGGACAATTTTTAGCAATGTGTCTAGATGTTCCACAGTGAAGACAAGTCTTTTTCGTCACTAGGAAGTTGTTTCTTCCTGACCCTGGTGGCGTATCCTTGCCTTGACTCTTATTGTTCCCACATGTACACTTGCAACAGGCACTCTGTTTCACTGGAATTGGTGGCTTGTATTTCTCAACGGCAGGTTTGTTAGGAATAACAGAATTCGAAGCAACAGATTCTGAGTTCAAGGAGATGTTGGATTGCTCAATGGTTTTCTCCTTGTTCTCATCTTTTGCTACTTTACCTGCACATAAAGTAGAAGCATTAGTATTTTCAACTTGAATACCTCTTGACACAAATCTACATGGTTTTCCATATTGAAGATGTGCCTCCCTGTCATTTTCTTCATGTGTCATAGGGATGGATGTGCAGTTATTATTGAAAGGTGGAGGAACACTATCATACCCTAGACTCTTGTTTTGATTATCTTTAAATTTTAATTGGGTTTCAAATAAGGACTCGACTGTCTGACTTGATGCAGTATAATTTTTGAAACTAACGTCTGTTTTTCCACACTTAATTTTCAAAGTGTCAAGTTCTTCAGTTAAAGCAGCAAGTTGTCTCTTAATATAGTCATAATTTTCACACTTGTTGCTATACTCTTCCTGAAGTTTCCTAAAGTCCTTGGTTTCTGCTTCTAATTCAGCCTTCAGGGGTTTCTGTCCTTTCCTGAGTTGATATCCATCATATCTCAGGTCCTCAACTTCTCTTTTTAATAAATCAATTTGTTCCCGAAGAAATTTAATCGTAATTTCACAAGCTGAAGTACATGTAACTTCAATGACCAGAATGTTTTCAGAAATCATTGTTTTTCTACACTTCAAAGCATCAAGTTCTATAATTACATCAGCAAGACTAAGATGACTGAGATCTTTTGTCTTCTTGATGATAGCCACGTTCATATCCCACGATTTCGGAAGTGAATTCAGTAGCTTTTTGTTTATCTCAAACTTAGACAAGAAGATCCCAGCTATATTCATCTTGGTAGTAAGTGCAGTAAATCGCTGCAACTAAGTTTCGAGGGTTTCTCCAGGGATATAATAAAAAATGTTGAAATTTTGTCTTAACATATCCTGACGACTCTCTTTCATGTTTCAACTCCCTTGTAGACCTTAAAATCAATTAAAAAGCACAACTAGAAGCCAAAATCAAAGTTAAAAGTCAAACCCTTTGATTATAAAAGTCAACCTTAAATGTCAAATTTAAAAAGTTAAACTCAAAAGTCAAACTTAAAAGTCAAACTTAAAAGTCAAACTTAAAAGTCAAACCGAAAAGTTAAGTTTGAAAATTTAAAAGTTAAACGAAAAAGTTAAAGTTTAAAGTCAAAGGTCAAACTTGGAAGTCAAAGTCAAAATTTAAGGTCAAAAGTCAAAAAATAAAAGTAAAAAATTAAAATATAATTTTATTTATTAATTTTATTTTAATTTATTATTTATTTATTTATTATTATTATTTTTATTATTATTTTTTTTTTGGATGAAAAAAGAATTTAAAATTAAAAGGAATTGAATTTTGGGCTGAAAGTGTAAAAAATGCGAAACTTGAAGCGAAAAAGACGGGTTATGAATTAAATGGGGAATGAATGTATCAACTTGTGGCCTAGAGGAGTTGGTAAGGCGCTGAAGGAATGTGAGCTGGAGGTCGCGGGTTCGATCCACAGCACCTCCAAAGTCGCGTCCTATTTTTTTAAATGCAAAGCGAGGCCGCAGTTGCGAGGACTCCTTCTGGCCGCGAACTTCGGACACGCTGCTGACCGCAACCTCGGACCGGCCGTAAACTCTGAGGCCGCAAACCGAGGCCGTGAACTCCTCGGATGTGTCCGCTGACCGCAACCTCGGACCGGCCGTAAACTCTGAGGCCGCAAACCGAGGCCGTGAACTCCTCGGACCGCAAACACCGGCCACAAACACTTCGGAAACCCTAGATGCTGGCCGCCACCCCCTCGTTGATTACGACCAAAAACACCGATTTTTTGACTTTGAAGCTCCAAAACTCGATCAAAAACGCTTTTTTATGAAAACACGAAGAACAAACCCCCCTTATGTTTCAGATCTATCCAAAAACGCAAGAATATTTTGAAAATAAGATCAAATAATGCTCAAAATCTAACAAAAATGACTGATACAACCAAGCTCTGATACCAATTGTAAGTCCCAAATTTGCCCGTGTATCAATCAGATCTGTTTGATGGTGCGGAATCCCAAACAAACGGATGATGTCAGATCAAATAGAAGAGAAGAAGAAGAATAATAATATGAATCTCTGTATGAATTGATTAGAATAAAGTTCCTTTACACAAGATTCACACACACAAAATGCTCTCTAGTTTCTCTCTTCTCTTGTTCATCAATCCGTTCCTCACACCCTAACACCTATATTTATACAAGGGAGACATGGGCTTGGTGGACATAGGCCGTAAATGGGTTTACGGCCGTAAACTCAACCGTAAACCCCACCTGACCGTAAACTAGACTGAAAGCTCATAAAATATTACATAAAAATATAATTGCCCAGAAAAGCAAAGTATAAACCATATTTTGACCCAACAAGCAGAGCTAGTATCTTGACGTGGTGAAGGATTATGTTTGTGAGATTCTTTAACATCCCGGGAAGCCCAATGTGGTGGACGATGTCGTTAGCCGCAAGGCGGCTAGTACTCCTATCTAAGATTTGTGTTTGAGGATGACAATGCTTACCCTAGTCTTGGAGTAGATTTGCGGGCTCAAGGTAAAGACATGAAAGAGAAGCACTGCAAGAGTGAGCGCATTATGGGGAAGGTGTCCTTTTTTGACTATGACAGCAGGGGATTGACGACCTTACATCGGAAGGATTATGTTCCATATTGTGGCGGTGTACGAAATGTATTGATGGAGGAGGGACATAAGTCTAGGTTTTCACTCCATCCAGGTGTGACAAAGATGTACATAGATCTCAGAATAAATTATTGGTGGCCCTGCGTGAAGCGGGATGTGGCATGGTATGTAGAGAGGTGCTTGACTTACAGGAAAGTCAAGGCCGAGCATCAACGGACCCACGGAAAATGGATCGGTTGGGTATTCCCGTTTGGAAGATGAAAATATGAAGAGATCATGATGGATTTCATCACAAAGTTACCTCAGAAAACACGAGGGGTGGATTCAATTTGGGACATCGTGGATCGATTGACCAAGAGCACACATTTTATCCCTATCCAGGAGAGAATCTCGACAGAGAAGTTAGCAGACATCTATATTTGTGAGGTAGTTGCACGTCACGGAGTCTCGGTATCAATGGTTTTGGACCGAGATGTGTGTTTCATTTCCAAATTCTAGATGAGATTTCATGAGGATTTGGGTACTCATCTGCACTCTAGCATGACTTTTCACCTGCAGACTGATGGACATAGTGCGCAAACTATCCATATGTTGGAGGATATGTTTCGGGCGTGCGTGCCATATTTTGGAAGGAGCAGGAATACGAATCTTCTGTTGGCTGAGTTCTCATACAATAGCAACTGCCACGCCAACATTGATCAGCCTCCCTTTAAGATGCTTTACGAGAGAAAGTGTTGGACACCGATTTGTTAGGGAGAGGAAGGTCAGCGATTCATGGGGAGTACGGAGGGGGTACTCAAGACTATGGAGGTAATTTAGCAAGTACACGGCAGGCTTCAAACTGTGCATAGCTGATAGGCGTTGATCATATTTGGAGTTTCGGGTTGGGAATATGGTACTCCTGAAGGTGTCACCTTGGAAAGGTGTTATTCGGTTCAGGAAGCGGGGTAAGTTGGGCCCTAAATATATTGGTCCTTTCATGGTTATTGCCCGGTGGGAAAGGTTGCATATCATTTGGATATGCCTGAGGAACTTAGCCAGATTCACAACGCGTTTCATGTCTCTCAGCCGTGAAAGTGCCTGGCCGACACCTTCATAATGAAACCATTGGATGATATTCAGGTGGATAAGCACCTGAACTACGTGGAAAGACCAGGGGCGATTCTTGACAGAGAGACCAAGACCTTGCACAAGAAGGTACTAGGACCGGTGAAGGTGCATTGGTAGCACCGGAAGGGTTCCCAGTAGACTTGGGATCCCGAGGATGAGACGAGGGAGCACTACCCCAAGCTATTTACGACAACGAACTTCGAGGACGAACTCTGATTCAAGTGGGGGAGATTTGTAACACCCATTTCAGGTATGAGCTAAGATGTTAATGTTGAATTTCATTCTTGAATGGCCATGGCATGGTGGATCTTCACCACGACATTGCGATTGTTTTCATGGTCGTAAGGTTTAATGACTCTCCACAGTGAGGCAGGTGATTTTAATGAAACCCTAGATTTCTGGGTTGGACCCCTATTTAAAGGAATGTAGAGGCTAGGGTTTTCTTACCCTTAGCCCCTATCATCCTCCTTAATTATAAAGAAAAGCCAATCCTCTTTCCCTAATTATTGAAGCCATTTTGGTGCTCTTGGAATATTTAAAGAGACAAAGAAGAAAAAGGAAGTGAAGATCTAGTAAGCAAGTCTCCATTCTTCATCCTAGCACTCTTCTCGACCTTTTTAAGTGTCCAAGACTCGATTTTTCTCATGCTAGATTTCTAGATCTTAAATTTTAGCCCATAATCTTCTTGTTCTTGATAGTTGGAATGGTGAGACTTCATAAAGGTTACAACTTTATGAATCTTTGGAGCATTTGGTATGGTTGTGGGTTTGGATGTGAAGTATAATAGAGTTTTTTAGCCATGCATGGGATTTTTATCAAAAACCCATATTTTGGACCAATTATGGCTTCAAGGCATGCATTGGACATGCATGTCTATAAAGCACCTACCTTTATGTCAGATTTGGTATTGGAAACCCTTCTAGAGTGGTTGGGTTAGGGACCTTTTTGGATTAACGGCTTAATGGTTATGACATTGTTGAATTTAGCCTTATTGGACTAGGGTTTGAGATTTTTGACTTTTGAGGTGGTTCTAGTTGATAAAGTTGGAAACTTTATCATTCTAGACCATATTTCAGACAATATATGAGCTTTAGAGCTCTTGGAATAGAGGAAAACGGCTTAACCCATTAAGTTGTTTGAAACTCAGTGCCCACAACGTGGCCTTAGGTCACCACGAAGTGGTGACTAGGAAAAAGTCGTTGTTTCGATGTATGAAGGCCACGACGTGGCCATTGATGGCCATGGCATGACGGTTAACTAAATTCAATGTTGACCGTCGACTTCTGACTTGAGTTGACTTTTGGTCAAACTCATAGTCTTGGAAGAAGAGCCGATGGTTACCATTTGTAATGGTACAGGTGGTGTGTAGCATTGGTATTTCTGGCAGTGAGAGTAGAGGCATATGAGTATCAACTGAGAGGTGAGTCTCTTCACTGTACTCGGGGGTCAAATGCACCAATGTCGGCCAACTGGATTATGTTTGTTGAATGATAGTTGTCCTCATGACACTTGTTGATATGTTAGTATGTGCTTGTTGTCTTTTTTGACTCTTACCGATATGATTGTATGCTTAGATGTAAGGGTGAAATATACTTGTATGGGTTGAAAGATACCCAAGGAGTTGAAATAGATTCGGGGGTGAAAAAGACTCGTACGGGTTAAAAGATACCGAAGGAGTTGGAATAGACTAGAGGGTGAAATAAACAAGTACTATCAAATATAACATTGTACTTCCAGAAGTAATCATTTTATAGCATTGTACTTTATAAGATGATTTTTTTTCACCATGTCAAAAGTTTTCTAGATATTTGAGAAAGAAATTATCAAATATAGCATTGAAAAATAAATAAGTTATTTTGCAAAATACCCTAAAGTAACAATGTACATTGAAAGCTCATTGCTATTATAAACGTGAATGGTTCATGTTTATTTATTTATTTATTTTGGAAAAAAAAACATTTTAATAACTTAATCCTTTAGTTTTTTTTATTCCTTGACTTAATCTTTCAATGTAGTTTCATAAGTCATAATTTTCGTCTTTTTGATCGAACAAAATCTTATTCCATGTGCATGTATCTGTTTATATATTTGTGTGGTTGTTTTGCGTAAAATAAACGAAATCCATTTCGATTATACCAATGTACTTTTAGAATACAATACTTATATTTATACATCACCGTACTTTCAATTTGTCTTATATTTTGCATTTAAAAAAAATTGTTATTCTCTCAAGTATAGATTCATGAAGACATAAAATATTAATTTCATAAGACAACTATATTTTTGCTATTATTAAATATTATTTTGATTTGTCTACCGTGTAGTACACTTGTTATACCTAGTATTTGATAAATCATAATTCTTTAATTCTTTAAAAAATCGATTTTTATATATTCATGTTTTAATATGGAAGAATTCAGTATTTAAACTCATGTATGTTTAGTTTAATTACATTTACAAAACTAAAGAATAAAAAAAATTAAGGCTATCGAGTCGGGTTGAGCGGCCTCAAAGTCCAATACTGAAGGAATAAGAGCCTTTATGCCGAGAGCCTTAACCCTTAAGCAAAATCATTGACCTTGCATCTGGTTTGATTAGGTAAGTATCACATTTCATCTTAAAGAGTATCTAATTCTTTCTTACCAAATAAGTCATCAAACTAATTGGTTCGGATGATCAATTCATTCTTTCTTTATGGCAAGGAAATAGCTAAAGAGCTTTTGAAAGAACATTGTTTTCTCCTATTCTTAAAAACATCTTTAAAATAGTTATTGAAGAGACTAGCACTTTTAAAAGGAAAAGCAAACAAATACCTCCTTTAATTTGGTGGCCTCTTCCTTGATAAGAATTAAAGAAGAATAAGAATACAGGACAAATATAATTATAATTTAAGACTAAAAATCAAATATAAAAAAACAAATAAATAAATAAGAAAACTAATGACTTAATATCATATTTTACCTATTCTACAATTGAAGTTATTACTCAGTAAAATTAATGAATTATTAATGGCCTATCAAATATTAATAACTTATACTCATAAAAGAAACTATGTAAATTTCTTTTAAAAATGATACCAGTTATAAAGTATATGTAAGTTGATGTAGCGATGTAGTCGACCGAAGAAGGGTAGAGAATAGACAATCGATGAAGTTGTCAATAGGGGCAACATTATAGAAAAAAAGGCAATAATGATGGAGATAAACCCAAAAAAAGTGAATGTAGTATCCGGAAAACTCAAAATCAAGGGTTATATAGTAAACAACGACAACGGTAGGAGATGTACCATCTCTCAAATTACATAGAGCAATTAAAGTAATAACATGGATTTTTGGTGATTGTTAGATTAATTTCTTATAATTACCGTTGCTATTTTTTTTAAACAGCGGAATTATATTAAAAGCCACCGCTAAAATGAGAGATGGGTAATAAAAAGAAAAGTACAAAAACAATTACATAATACTGAAGGATAATCATACCAAATAGCCCAGTTACAGTTCTCATATTTCCTCCTATGTTTACCCAACTAAACACCAAAGTGATAATATTATCCTCCAATTTTGAAGTAAGACACATTTTGTTGACAACTTTGTCATTTCGAGCACGCTAAACACACAAAAGATAGACGTAGATGATGGCTAAAACAAGATTTCTTTTCTTAGGGCAATTACCCGATGAGCTGCGAAACTTACCATCCCAGCAACAACTGAAGAGAATTGCTAGAATGAGACCTTACAATTCTAAGGTGTTGTTTGTTTTTTCTCTGCAGATCTGCGTGACAACTTCTGTCTGCGCCGCGCACACGACGTGCAAACATATACCCTCGCAGACTGTTTGTTTTTTAGAAGTGTACAAACTTAAAAATGTATGCTCGAGGTTTTCTGGGCGCAGACATGGACCAATGTCTTCTAAGGTCTGCACCCCAGTTTAATCTAAAAAAACACGCTTTATTTTTTCTCAGTGCCTCCAACAACCAACATACATCTACGCCTACCCCTCCATCGATGCTTATCTCCATCGGTCTTCTTCAACCTCTCTCCTCCTCCTCATGTTGTCGACGCTAGTACTAGGACCGACTTTTTCCTCATGACTGACCGCACCACATACGCACTTCATTGTCGTCGGATTTCTCATATGCTCTGCAATCATTCTTGCTGTTCACCGCCGCCAGTCGTGCCCACCGTCTATGATGCCCACTGTGTCTCTATCATCATCGTCTTAGACCTCTATTGCCATTGGTAAGAACATTTTACCTAAAATCAGATGTTATCTTCTAGGGTTTGTTGTACTTGCTAGAAATCAGATGTTATTGATACTGAAATCAGATTAGTTTGCTGAAACATGAAAATCATATATACATTCACTGAAAATCGGATTTATTTGCTGAGATTAGATGTTCATAGGTGATGGAAATCATATTTATTTGCTGAAAATGTATATACTTAGTTGAAATATGAAAAATGTTGTTCGATTTGTTGAAATTAGTTGTTATTATTGCTGGAAATCATATTTTAGCTTAAATTTGATGTATATATATTTGTTGGAAATCTCATTTTAGCTTAAATTAGTTGTTATTGTTGCTAAAAATTACATTTTTAATTGAAATTAGATGTATATAACCGTTGGAAATTATGTTTTAAGTGAAATTAGGCTTTATTGTTGTTGGAATAGTATTTCATATATGATGTTTTAACGCTTGTAATTCATATATTTTGTAGTTCATTAGTATTAATTAGTGACTCAAGGATGCAAGAAAGCTATTTGATGAAGGCTCATATTCTATAAAAACAAATGACTAATGGATTTAGGTTACTATTTGATGAAATGCTTTTGATGAAATGTTTTTGTAACATGTATAGAGAACCCTATAAGTTATAAACATTTGTATAATATGTGAAATTAGAACACTGGTGTGAGGAATGATTCATGAATTGCAACTTTGTTTCCATGTGAGGAATGATTCATGAATTGCAACTTTGTTTCCATGTGACGTCAAAAAGATTTGAGGTTTGATTTATATTTCATTGTTGTATAATTTGAAAATAATAGATTTTAGAGGTTAGATTTATGTTTCACTGTTGTAATATTGTATGATTTGAAAATAATAGATTTTAGAGGTTAGATTTATGTTTCACTGTTGTATAATTTTAAAATTGTTTTTTTTTTTTTGGTTGTAGGATTTATATATGATTTATATTTTAGCGTTATAAAAAAATTATTTAAAATTTTTGTGTTGAAAAATTCTTTTAAGTATAAAAAATAATTTTATTAAAATTTTAGTTTATTTTACTAGACTGCAGACGTTAAAAAACAAACAGTCTTCTTCTTGCAGACTACAGACGTTTAGTCCACCTCTTCTATTGCAAATGTTTGCAGATATGGTCCGCAAACTGCATATGTTTTGTTTCTCAAAAAACAAACAACACCTAAGTGAAGTATCCAATGCAAACCAGCAACCGAAAAGAAATTTAAATGTACAATATTTGATTGAATTAAAAAAAAAAAAATACAATGATGTGTCCATCTAAAATATTAAAAGAGTGTTCATTTAATAAATTCCCTAGACATCATTTACTCCTCTAGTGTCCACCCTTAATATACATACTTTATCTTGGCTCAATTTGAAAATATGACCGTTACTGTTGTAGTGTGACCGTTGGATTTTAAAGCTCAATTTGAAAATATGACTGTTAATATATGTTACCGTTGTAGTGTGACCGTTGGATTTTAAATATCATTACAATTTAGCCGTTATCGCATTGCTACTTAAATCCGCATGTGCAAATGAAACACCGAAAAACATATCTTTCCCCAATGACAAAAACGAAAAACATAGCACCAAGCGCGGAGAAAATTTGTGTTCTCGCTCCAACATGGCCAATACTAATTGAAGTTGAAGCTACAAGCTTTTTCTACCATGTTAAGTGTTCATTGCATTTCAAGTGTAAGTTTTGTTTTATCTACATTGTGTAAGCTATGCTTCATCACAAAGTAAGATTTATCATATATCTAAGAGTAAATTACTTAAAAATTATATTCTTCATTATTAATACACTATCATATAGTATTGATTATGGTATGTAGACTTCAAGTTTAATGTATATGCTTAAACTTCATATGGTGAATAACTTGATGTTTATTATAACTTTTTTCAAGAAAACAATAAATCTCAGTGCTAGTCACCGGTCTAGCTAGACATGTTGGATAGCCCAATGTTGAAGCTAAATGCATATGCCTGAACATAGACTATTTTGGTAAGGATCGATGTTTAAATATTTATAGTGAGATTAGTATGATATTTTTTTCTTTTGAGTAATTGATATTTCGTTGCAGCCTTCTTTACATATTATATAAGATTTTCATCAACTTTGACAAATCAAAACTAATTACATTTCTTTTGAGTGATGGATTAATTGAACTTAATGAAAAAAGAAAACAGTATAATGAACACCAATAAATTCTAGAAAACAACGACTAAGGTATATATATACTATTATTATACTGTATTCGACTAAAATCCGTTTCCTTTAAAAGACCATGACTCTTTTTGAGCTTTCTTGATGCACACTTGCAGGCCGAATCCCGTTATACGAGATGGGATGGTTAAATAGTTGTTATCAGGAGTATGTTCCTTCCACTTTGTGGAGACTTCGGGTACACACTCCATCGATAAACATGCGTCCATGGATTTCACAGTCAGCCGATACACAAAACCATTCTTAAATGTGTCTGGTCCTACGCAGTCGACATTGAAGACTCTTCCATGTCCTACAACATCATGGTTGACGATGAAGATAACCTTTTCATTCCGTTCCTGAAGAATGACGTGCTTCTGGGTTGTTTCAACACGAAGATTGAAGACGGCATTGTAGACGAATTGAATAGCAGAGTGATGGCGACTGAAATGGTTGTACAGGAGCTTGCAAGAAGCGGCCAAGCCGCAGGAGGAATCAGGACAGAAACATAATGTATGCGGACATATGTTTTCATGCTTGGCTCTCTTGTGGTTCATCAATATCTCTTGGCATCCAAACTTCTTGTTCTTGCACTCTACTCGCAGTGATGCTATCAGCTTTTCCATTCCTCGACAATGATTAAAGCCCTTTGGAACGCTGCATGAAGGACACTTGTTCTCTGAACGGATTAGGCAAGTATAGCATGATGTATGCCCATCATCACACTACAACAGAAACCAAATTAAATGATATATGCAATGAACAATGTTTCTTCTGATCTTGTTGAATTAGCAGCGCAAGGTTTAGCTAGATTAGATGTTGGAATTACCAGGAAGATCGGCGTACACAACGGATAATGACAGCGCAAGGTTTGTCTTCCGCCTCAAGTCGTTGAGGATCGGAATTTGAATCGGAATCGGAATCCACCACTTCCAAGGGAACCATATCCACCTCTTGGTTCATCGCAGTAGATCGAGTGGTTCGCCGGTTCCTTCGTGCATGCTGAATCGGCCTTTGAGGCTGCGGCTGCGACGATGACTCGATGAACCGCGGCCGCTTATTAACGACCCCATATGCCCTTGTTATCTCCGCCTCCCATTGGCTGTCAACGATTCGCACCGTTGAAGAAGAAGCATGGCGGCTACTGTTGAGGTTTTGGATTCTGTCGGCCATTGATCTGGATTCTTTCTTTTTGAAATACTAAGATTCAGACACAGAAACACAGTACAGTCGCTGTCGAGAGCAGTGTTTGTTTTTACCAATAAGAATAAAAGATTATTTATACTCAGATTTCTAGGGTTCTGTGTTGGATCCTTTCATCATGTTCGATACTCACTGAGATTCGGGATTTGTTACTATAAATTTCAGGATCCAAATACATAGGCCCAAATTAAATATAACACCAACAGACTATGAATAATGTTTATATGTAGATATCGGATATTTGTAAATTTGTAATTTATTGGATTCTAAAAGAAAGTTAAAAGTTAAAAAGATTGAGTATTATACTACTATAGTCAACCATATGCGTTATGCTTGCAGTTTATATACTTCAACTAATTAATGTTTTGATTAGTAGATAATTTGTGTTGGATAACCGATGAATCTAAAACAATAATTTGTAGGAATACATAGGTGAGATAATTTGAAAGAAAACTTCATTTAGAAAGCAGATTGAAGTTTTCTTGTAGTGAAGGTATAAACAACGAGTCAATGATAGTGATAGAACAAACATACTCCCTTTTAATTAGAAATTATCATCATCACGTTAGAGTGAGACCACGAAAGTGTCTTTGTTTTTGTAATGAAGTTTTATGTTGGATTTGGATATATATATCTATTTTTATCGGTCATGTTTAGAATTTTCAAAAATAATCATAACGTTCATATTTGTTAACGGTCATAAATTTTATGACGACAAAAATTATGTAAAATCACTTTAGGCTGAAGGGTGTAGTGACATCGAAACCGTACTTCCTCCCCCGCCACGTAAACGCCATGTCATTTTTTACTACTCAAGTGTGGTTTCTTGCCACACCAAGGGAGTGGTGCCACACATTCTTTATTTTTTTTAACTATTTTAATTTAATAAAACTTTTTTTTTAAAACTATTTTACTTTAATAAAACTTCTATTTTAATAAAAAAACATAATTTATCATTACTTGAAAACTAAAAAAAAAAAAAAAAAAAAAACATTACAATACATTACCAAAAAAAAAAAAAAAAAAGAATACAAAAACCACACACATGACATTTAAATAATCCTGGAAACTTAAAAAAAAAAACAAATAAAATAACTAAAGCAAACTACATAAAGTCCTTCTCCGAGAACTCGTCTTCGGGGTCATCCGGTTGATCCAAATTAAGGTTAATGTTTTGAACCCCGTAAATGTGTTCCTCCAAGTCATTGCGAAGATTGTGAAATGTTTCAGTACAACATATCTCTGCTCTGTTGTTTATATACTCTTCCCCACCAATTTCTATTGGCTGTATCTTTGGTATGGTTTCTTCCTCGTCAAACGCACATATCGCTCTTCCTTCGTCTTCAATAATCATGTTATGCAATATAAGACATGTGTACATGATTTCTTGAAGTTTTTCCTCGCCTAAATAAGCTGCTAGTTTTTTCAATATGAACCACCGTTTCTTCAGAGCTCCAAAAGCACGTTCAACATCCTTCTTAGCTCTTTCTTGAGCTCTCTTGAATTTCTTTCATCTAGAACCATGTGGAGCTGTAAATGATTTAACAAACGCAACATACTCAAGATAGATTCCATCGACCAGATAATAACTATACTTATATGGCGTTCCACGCACTTGAAAAGAAGAATCTGGTGCGGATCCATCGTATATGTTGTTAAATATTGGTGAACGATTAAGAATGTTGATGTCGTTAATCGAACCAGGAGAACCAAAAAAAGCATGCCGAATCCACATATCTTGTGATGAAACTGCTTCAAGTATGATTGTTGGGTGACCATGATTACCTCGGGTAAATTGCACATGATATGCTGTAGGGCAATTTTCCCATGCGCAATTGAGACAATCTAAGCTTCCTAGCATTCCAGGAAACCCATGTACACTAGCATGATGAGCTTGCAATTGCAAGATGGCATTACGTGTAGGCTTACGTAAATATTTTGGACCACAAAACTGAATCACAGTTTTGCAGAAAAAATGAAGACTATCTCGTGCGATCCTAGCAGACATCCTAAAACTTTCGTCTAACGCATCAGGCGGAATGTCATATGCTAATTGACGAAGTGCGGCCGTATATTTTTGTACGGGAGTGAAACCGGGTGTACCTCTAGCATCGTAGCGTTGTTGGAAAAAACTGCACTCCCTCGTTACATCTTCAACTATACGTACGAATAAACCTTTGAGCATTTTGAAGCGCCTACGAAAATAATACCCTTGGTAAGTGACATTCTCTGCAAAATAGTCTTGCACCAAACGTTGGTTGGCTTATTCACGATTTCTGCAAATATATCTTCGTGTTTTCCGTTGAGAACTTGCAGCTACGTTGTTACATACAACGTTGTATGTTTGTTCCGCCATTTGAACACACGCAATAGCGGTATCAAAAATAGTGAAATTCTTCAGAATATGACATTTTTGAGGGAGTGGTGATTTTTTTTTTTGAGAGAGAGAAGAGATTGTGTTGTGAAAAAAAGTGAACTTGATATGTATATATAGGAAAGAAAAAGCAAAAGCAAAAGCAAAAGGAAAATAAATAAATACTCAACAACCAACAACCGGCAATCCTTCCCAATTCTCATCAACCAATCACAGAATGCAGCCTTGAAGGATTGCACTGCGGCCAAAACCGCACAAGACCGCGGTCTGGGGGCGGTGCGCGGTCCAGCTGGCGCGAACCACGGCCCCAAACCACAGCCACACAGTGCAACCTTATATTATAATTTTGCAGTGGAAAAACTTTTTTAATTTTGTAAAATCAGTTTATTTAAATTTTATTTTATTATAACAACTTGCATATGTTAAAAAAACAGGCTTTTATAATAGACTGTAACCGTTTGGTCCGCCTCTTATTACAAGTTGTAGTCATTTGGTCCACCCAACATAATCTAATTATTATCAATCAACATCAGTATACATCGTCAATGCGGCATTTGTGCTATAAGGATCAAAAGAAGGCAGATGAAAAAAATACAAGGACCAATGTGTCCAACTCAAAAATAAAGTAAGAGAGAAGATGAATTTAGGATTAAATAGAAAGAAGTAACATCTAAGTCATCTATTCATAATAAATAGGGATGTCAAAAAGTCCCGTGGGACCACGTTCCCGTGGGGGCCCCGTCCCGTTTGGGGTTGTTTTTTTTTGTTTTTTTTTTTTAAAAATCGGGGGCGAGGACGGGGGCGGGGACAAGGTTAACCCCCGTTTTAATTTCGGGGGCGGGGGCGGGGGTAGGCAATCCCGTCCCGAAATCCCCATGGGTACCCCGTTAGTAAACTACACATATATTTACATATATTAATTATATAAATATAATAAACTATAACATGATTTTAAGCTTCCAAAATTTATCAAAAAACATGTTTTTAAGCTGTTAGTATAATTTTTTAAAATGCCATAACTTTTTTATTAACATATAAAATTTTGCTATAAATAATTATTTATTACCTAAAAAATAGTTTATTTTAGCCTAAATAACAACTTCTTTTAGCCCAAAAAAAATAGCCCAAAATCAATCGGGGGCGAGCGCGGGGGTAGGAACATTGAACATTCCGGGGGCGGGGGCGGGGTCGGGGAGACGGGGAAATTTCGGGGGCAGGGGCGGAAGATGCACTCCCCGCCCCGTTTGCCCCCGTTGACATCCCTAATAATAAATCGACATCAATACGAAATGTTAATGCCACGCTAGTGCTATAAGGAGAAAAAGACGGCATACGGAAAAATCTAACCATTATAAACAAGAAAAAAAAATAACCAATCATTTTTCTATTTTTAAAAAATAATCATTTTCTCCGATGCCATTATTCCAGAGTACTGTCACTTTGGAAATTTTTATTTTATTTTAGTTCTTTTATTTAATATTCAAAGAATATTGTTTTTTTCGAATACTACATTTCATAATGTTTAATTTCTCCGTTTTTCAATGAAATATCTAATTTTGACATTAATATTGTATATAGTTCATATTACTATTTTTGTTTAATTTTTTATTAAATTAAGCAAATAATGATTTTTTTTATTCCATAATTGTTCTTAAATTTGGGAGTGTTTTTTTTTTTTTTTTCGAAAGCTGACATTTTAGTATGGCATTTGGAATGCCATTCCAAAATTAGTAAAAAAATATTTTTTCTTGGTCCGAAATGCCTATTCTGGACAAAGTGGTTATTTTTGTTATTTTTTGGTTATTATCTTCGGATACATATTAAAAAGTCTGTAGATTTCTTATTAATAATAATAATAATAATAATAATAATAATAATAATAATAATAATAATAATAATAATAATAATAAATGTTCACCCATTCAAACTACATATTATACTATCTAA
This sequence comes from Lactuca sativa, assembly GCF_002870075.4. Classification (NCBI taxonomy): domain Eukaryota; kingdom Viridiplantae; phylum Streptophyta; class Magnoliopsida; order Asterales; family Asteraceae; genus Lactuca; species Lactuca sativa. Next base: position 171,099,168 of record NC_056624.2, on the reverse strand, counting down.
AAAATTAATAATTATAGGAAAAAGGGATCTAGGTAAATAGGTAAATAGGTAATCGACATTGAAATCACTAGACACTATACTTTTAACAAACATTTAATGACATACACTCCTTTTATGACATACAAACGTGTGTTTTCTAAAAAATGTTGTATTTTATAAAAAAGATTTATGACATTTATATTTGTATGTCAAAAACTTAGTGTCACAATAAGTATATAAACACGGAGTATGTCGTCAAATGTGCGTGTCATTTTTCTTAGTAGTCATCTTATAATTTCCTAGCAAATAAACCACGCGTCCATTTTTTTCTCACAAAATCGACCAACTTGGGATTTTGACCTTAGACTTCACAAAATCACTCACATGAAGCTTCACTCTTGCAACCATGGGCGGAGATAGCAGGGGGCTGTCGGATGCTCTATGCTCTGCCCCCTCAATCTCCTTTAAAAGTCCAAACTATAGTATACCAGTGTATGTATAATTTAAAGTCCACATAAGTTTTGTGTGATAAAAATCCCCAACCAATCTTTATTAAAATTTCAGTTAATATATAGAAAAGTAATAGGGTTACGACTATGAGTAAACTTGGGGCCCACAATTAAAATCTCATAGACTTCAGCACTTCACCCATATTTTAGTTATCGATTTACCTCCATTTACTTTAATTTGTTTAATTTCATTAGTTTCATTACGAGTTCTTTTAACTGTCGATTAACCAATATAGTATATAACTCTTCTATATGTAAGATTTCTTTTACACTATCGTCCAAGACCTTTTTCGGACACAATATAAGCCCCCGTTCTCTTTAAATCCTAGCTCCGCCCTTGCTTGGAACATCAGTGATTGCGATTCCTCGGGCTCACCGTGCCGGTGAATGCGACTCATCACGCTCACCACGCTAACGATTGGGTTTCTACGTTCCCGCTCCAACCCCCCCCCCCCCCTGCTATACACCATCTACTACGACTCCTCATATTTACATGTCCTATGTCCACGGGTGGAACACAAACATTCTGACCAAAGTGGGCTTAACCACAACTTCAAATCATTGTTAACTACTTCATGATTGTTATTAATTTCTACTATTAAAGATTCATGTAATCAAACGCATTTTAATGGTAGTCGAGTAATTATGTTTGTGATCGATTTATGTTGATAAATATAAGTCTTATAACAATAAAAAGTATTAGTTGTTCAAGATATTATTACCCATAACTAATAAATAAGTGAAAGGCGTAACTATGAACATAAATATGCATTGTTTTCCATCTTATATTTGAACATAAATATGCATTATCATAATTAATCATTCTCTTGTATGTGTGTGTATGCCCCAACGAGGCAGTGAGGCAATGTCTAAATTTACAGGATACGTATTATCATCTTGTGGGGGGTTTTTTCAACCTCTCAAAAATGCTTTCGTAATTCATATATTCTGTCATTATAGTTAACTAAAGTCTTATTGACTTTTATCTCTTTCGAATTTAAATATTCCATTTATGAAATTAAAGTAGTGTTCATAAAACAATGTGTCATTCGATCTAGATATTTGTAAATATTTGTACAAAAAAAGTACATTGCCTTAGAAGAAAAAATACCTTACCTTAGAAGCATGTAATGTCATTGCAATTTCATACAAATCCTCCGTGGAAGAATCAAGTCTCGTTCTTAAACCCTAACGCCTCGTTTCCGAGTTTAACAAAAGAAAAGAAGAGAAGAGAAAAGAAAGTCGCAAGAGAAAAGAAGAGAAAGGAAAGGAAAAAAAAATTTTCTTTCGTGTTCCCGAGTTGGAGAGAAGTGGAAGAAAATGAATCATTTTGTTCATTCTTTCTAAATCCTCCCAAATCGGAAGGAAAGTTAGAAGGGAAAGTGATCCTCCCATTTCCCTCTATTTCGTTCCACATCCCCTCTTTAATGAAACTCGGGAGCACCAATCTCTTTTATTTTCTTCTCATTTCCACTCATTTCCTTTTCTTTCTCTTGTTAAGTTGAACTCGGGAACGGGTTGTAAAGGTTTGACAGAACAAAAGAGAGGTTTCAAAAGAATTTGATTCCATAACAATGGGACTGGACGTTGGTCTAGATGCGTTAAAGGAGACGATGTGTATCAGACAAAATCGTAAAGCCGTTGAAGCAAAATTCGTCAAGAAGGCCGGCGACGCATATATACGCTTCTCTCGCTCTCTCAATTGTTTATGAATCGATCGATGATATATGAAGTTAAGGAAGGACATTGATTGAATTTATCTGTAATTTGATTTCGTCCCTAATTGAATTTATCCCTCGCATAGTGCCCCTCTTTTCCACACTTGCGGCATGCACCACCGGACCTACAAACTCCGGTGTAACCCTTCCCACACTTCCCACAAGTGTGGCTACTCTGATCTCCTACTCTAGAATCAATGGTCTTGGACCGTTTCGACACCGGCTGCGACTGCACCGGAGCCTGCCTCAGCTCTCGCAACTGCAACTCAATGTCCAACTCCCGCCGCCTGGCGGCCTCTTGCAACTCCAACAAGGTCTCGCACCTCTGCTTAGACACAAACTGTCTGATATCTCTCTTTAGCATACTCAGATATCGGGACATCTAAGCCTGCTCCGAAGCGAATTCAGGGCAAAAAATCGCCCTCTCAGTGAACATCCTGGTGATCTCAGTCACTGACTCCGAATCCTGCTTCAGCTCAAGGAATTCCTGAGCCAATCTCTCCCTCTCAACCCGCGGAACATAATGAGTGTTGAACATCTCTTTGAACTGATCCCATGAAACCGCAGCCCTCTGCGCATCCGAATATTACCCCGTGGTCAATCTCCACCAATCCTTCGCCCCGAGCCTCAACAGGTTCAAAGCACACTTCACCTTCTGATCAGCAGGGCATGAACACGTGAAGAAACACCCCTCCACATCCGACAACCATCTTATAGCAACGATCGGGTCCTGAACTCCATCAAAAGTAGGAGGCTTCGTATTATCGAAGTCCCGATACTGAAAACCCCGACCGGCTCCTCCCCCTGCCGCTACTATAGTCGTTGTAGCTGCTAGCGCAGCCGTCTCTGTGAGAGCTGCATAGCGTTTATCAAAATACTCAACCATGGCGGTCTTAATCGACCCAAACAGTTCCGGCAACTCAGCCCGGAACAACGCAACAACCTCATCATGCAAGATCTCGCGAATCCTCGCATCCAACTCGCACGTGCTCATCTGACCAATAACCTCGGGCGGTACAGACCTGCCTGGAACTCCCTCTCCTACTTCCTATCCTGACCCGGATCCACTCCCAGCATGCCTCGGAATCTCCATACTGAAAAACTCCAGAAAATCTCAGACACTTCCCACTAACCCGGGAACCAACTCTCAACCCAACCCTAGAGGTCATGGTTTCCCTGATACACGTATGGGTCCTGTGCTTTCAGTAGTACGGGCCCATACTACCTTCCACACCTACCCATATTTGTATGAAGTACTACCACAACACCCTAGTGTAAAACATACAAAACAAGTGCTCAACCCTCACTACTAGAGGAACACTGGAAATCTCCCACAAGGACACCCCAGGCTAACATGCATCATAAATCAGGCAACATTATCATGAAATCCTGAAGATCCCTAGCCTAGCACTAGCATGCTGTTCTATCAAAGCTCAAAAACAAATATCATGTATGGTATTTTGGGGTTACTTACTGGCTCCGACTGATCGTACCTCCACGTCCTCCTTTACTCATTTTGAAAATCGTTTTAAATTCTCTTTTAAAAACTCTCACTGATTTGAGACTGGAGTCACACGAGTGTTCCTCCAATTCACTCAAACCAAAGCTCTGATACCAACTTGTAACGACCATAAAATTCCAACCAATTTAAACTTTTCAAAAACAACCCGATTTCATTAAATTATTACAAAAAGGTTTTCAATACAATTTATTTAGAGTATTCCCAGAATCACATCACATATAAACATGAGGAGCGGTACGATCACGCCTTCGCCTTGCCACGGTCTCCTAAGAACCTGAAAAACTTTAAACCACAACTGTAAGCCTGAAAGCTTAGTGAGATATCCCCAAAATACCAACCACATATACCATACACGCATAACATGCCATATCATATCTGATCACAGAACAACCATGCACTTCGGGTCTACTGTGTGACTGGTCCGCCGCACCGGCCAACAGTCCACCTGGTCCACCCTCCGAGTCTAGCCATATACATCGAGTCTGTAGTGTGATTGGTCCTCCCGCACCGGGCCTTCAATAGACCTGATCCACTCTCTGAGTCTACAGTATGACTAGTCCGCCCGCATCGGGCCTTCAGTCGGCCTGGTCCACTCTCCGAGCCTCGGCACGTCTGGTCCGCCCTCTTAGGGCCTACAGCCTATCCGGACCGCTCGCTGAGCCTTCGGGACAACCGGTCCTCCCTGGGTATCTTGGCCTACAGCAAAAAGCAGGGCCCGCCTCAACCCAGCTCCAGTCCAAACAACCATGTGCACATAAACATACAATCATATAACAATTCACAGTCAACAAGCCGATCAAGCAGATCACATAACATATCATCATTCTAACCAGGATACCGACCTAACTGGTCACTAGCATAGCATCACCCTACATAACAGGATACCGACCTCAACCAGGTCTCTAACATATACCATCCTAACTACCAGGATGCAAACATATCAAAGCAATAACATAACAACAAATACTCGGATCTCAATCCGATAAAGGGCCGGCCTTGGTGCCTTATACCCTGTTGATATAGTGAGGATAACTCACCTCGAAATTGCCGACTGAACAGATAAAAACAAGCTACTCCAACCACTGATACGATGTCCAACACTGGCCAACACCAAGACTCTGAACTTAAAACAAAAGCCAACAATTACCAAAATGCCCCTGAAATCAACTGGTCAACCCTTGGTCAAAGAAAAGAAAAAGTCAACCCCTGACTGACTCTACTCGCCGAGTCAACTCGATGACTCGCTGAGTCCCCATGCTCAGAATCTCTCACACGTCGCGACTCAACTCGCCGAGTCACCCTGAGACTCGCCGAGTCCAACAACTCTGAGTCCTACTTCACTCGACTCACCGAGTCATCCCTTGACTCACTGATACACAGCTCACCCTGAAAAAGGAGCAAGACCTCGCGACCAGACTCACCGAGTCCAAGAACAGACTCGCCGAGTCTAAGGCAATCTTCAACCTACTCGCCGAGTTGTTCTTCCAACTCGCCAAGTTTCAGTCCATCTTCAAGCAACTTGCCGAGTACACCTTTGTGACTCGCCGAGTGCCTCTAGATCTCACCCCATACAGAAGCCTTCCATGCCATGCAATTGATACAAGATGTAGATCTACCCTCCTACAACCCATCCATCACGTAAAGTGGCAAACTTTACATGAATCCAAGGAGATCTAGGCATTTTACACTCTAGGGCTAGGGTTTGGGACAAGATGGCTTCACCAATCACTCAAGAACAGGGACTTTAGTGCACTTTAGACCTTCTCTATTCCAGATCTGAGGTAGCAACATCAGATCTATCGTTCAAACTCAAAATACCACAAGCTAAACCTCCCATACATCCCAAAAATGATGAATCTAGATTAATAGCAGCCCAAGAACGAGATAATACCTCAAAAGGAAGCCCCAACATCAATCAAATCTGAATCTAAGCAAAGCCCCTTGCTCCAAGCCTCCTAACTCTCCAAGATCTTCCTCCAAATCTCTTCTCCAAGGCTCAATTGCACTCAAATCCTTCACAATTGCATTGCTAGGGTTTTCTGGACTTCAAAGGAAGGTAAGGAGGCTGGGGAGAGGGTATAATGTCCTTTATATAGGGTTCATCCTCCGAAATTAGGGTTTTCTCCACTCAGCACCAACTCGCCGAGTCCAGCCGCCAACTCGCCGAGTTGGCCACTTAACACGCGATCAAAATCGCGACCCAACTCGCCGAGTCCACTCGTGGACTCGCCGAGTTGCCCTTTCCAATTTACACTTTTAGCCCTTCAACTTTACTCTTGATATTCCGGGATGTTACAAAAGAAAAGCCAACCCTCTTTCCCTCATTATTGAAGCCATTTTTGGTGCTCTTGGAATATTTAAAGAGACAAAGAAGAAAAAGGAAGTTAAGATCTAGTAAGCAAGTCTCCATTCTTCATCCTATCACTCTTCTCGACCTTTTTAAGTGTCCAATACTCGATTTTTCTCATGCTATATTGCTAGATCTTAAGTTTTAGCCCATAATCTTCTTGTTCTTGATAGTTGGAATGGTGAGACTTCATAAAGGTTATGACTTTATGAATCTTTGGAACATTTAGTATGGTTGTGGGTTTGGATCTGAAGTATAGTAGAGTTTTTTTAGCCATGCATGGGATTTTTATCAAAAACCCATATTTTGGACCAATTATGGCTTCAAGGCATGCATTGGACATGCATGTCTATAAAGCACCTACCTTTATGTCAGATTTGGTATTGGAAACCCTTCTAGAGTGGTTGGGTTAGGGACTTTTTTGGATTAAGGGCTTAATGGTTATGACATTGTTGAATTTAGCTTTATTGGACTAGGGTTTGAGATTTTTGACTTTTGAGGTGGTTCTAATTGATAAAGTTGGAAACTTTATCATTCTAGACCATATTTCAGACAATATATGAGCTTTAGAGCTCTTGTAATAGAGGAAAACGGCTTAACCCATTAAGTTGTTTGAAACTCAGTGCCCACAGCGTGGCCTTAGGTCGCCACGATGTGGTGACTAGGAAAAAGCACGTTGTTTCGATGTATGAAGGCCACAACGTGGCCATGGATGGCCATGACATGACGGTTAACTAAATTCAATGTTGACCGTCGACTTCTGACTTGAGTTGACATTTGGTCAAACTCATAGTCTTGGAAGAAGAGCCGATGGTTACCATTTGTAATGGTACAGGTGGTGTGTAGCATTGGTATTTCTGGCAGTGAGAGTAGAGGCAGATGAGTATCAACTGAGAGGTGAGTCTCTTCACTGTACGCGGGGGTCAAATGCACCAATGACGGCCAACTGGATTATGTTTGTAGAATGATAGTTGTCCTCATGACACTTGTTGATATGCTAGTATGTGCTTGTTGTCTTTTTGACTTTTACCGATATGATTGTATACTTAGATGTGAGGGTGAAATATACTTGTATCGGTTGAAAGATACCCACGGAGTTGAAATAGATTCGGGGGTGAAAAAGACCCGTACCGGTTGAAAGATACCGAAGGAGTTGGAATAGACTCGAGGGTGAAATAAACATGTACTATCAAATATAACATTGTACATCCAGAAGCAATCATTTTATAGCATTGTACTTTATAAGATGATTTTTTTTTTCACCATGTCAAAACTTTTCTAGATATTTGAGAAAGAAATTATCAAATATAGCATTGTAAAATAAATAAGTTATTTTGCAAAATACCCTAAAGCAACAATGTACATTGAAAGCTCATTGCTATTATAAAGGTGAATGGTTCATGTTTCTTTATTTTTTTTTTTGGAAAAAAAAACATTTTAATAACTTAATCCTTTAGTTTTTTTCTTATTCCTTGACTTAATCTTTCAATGTAGTTTCATAAGTCATAATTTTCGTCTTTTTGATCGAACAAAATCTTATTCCATGTGCATGTATTTGTTTATATGTTTGTGTGGTTGTTTTGCGTAAAATAAACGAAATCCATTTCGATTATACCAATGTACTTTTAGAATACAATACTTATATTTATACATCACCGTACTTTCAATTTTTCTTATATTTTGCATTTTAAAAAAAATAAAGTGTTATTCTCTCAAGTGTAGATTCATGAAGACATAAAATATTAGTTTCATAAGACAACTATATTTTTGCTATTATTAAATATTATTTTGATTTGTCTACCATGTAGTACACTTGTTATACCTAGTATTTGATAAATCATAATTCATTAATTCTTTAAAAAAATCGATTTTTATATATTCATGTTTTAATATGGAAGAATTCAGTATTTAAACTCATGTATGTGTAGTTTACTTACATTTACAAAACAAAAGAATAAAAAAAATTAAGGCTATCGAGTCAGGTTGAGCGGCCTCAAAGTCCAATACTGAAGGAATAAGAGCCTTTATGCCAAGAGCCTTAACCCTTAATTAAGCAAAATCATTGACCTTACATCTGGTTTGATTAGGACAGTATCACATTTCATCATAAAGAGTATCTAATTCTTTCTTACCAAATAAGACATCAAACTAATTGGTTCGGATGATCAATTCATTCTTTCTTTATGGCAAGCGAATAGCTAAAGAGCTTATGAAAGAACATTGTCTTCTCCTATTCTTAAAAACATCTTTAAAATAGTTATTAAAGAGACTAGCACTTTTAACAGGAAAAGCAAACAAATACCTCCTTTAATTTGGTGGCCTCTTCCTTGATAAGAATTAAAGAAGAATAAGAATATAGGACAAATATAATTATAATATAAGACCAGAAATCAAACATAAAAAAAATAAATAAATAAGAAAACTAATGACTTAATATCATATTTTACCTATTCTACATTTGAAGTTATTACTCAGTAAAATTAATGAATTATTAATGGCCTCTCAAATATTAATAACTTATAGCATAAAAGAAACTATGTAATTTTCTTTCAAAAATGATACCAGTTATAAAGTATATGTATGTTGATGTAGCGATATAGTCGACCGAAGAAGGGTAGAGAGTAGACAACCGATGAAGTTGTCAATAGCGGCTGCATTAAAGAAAAAAAAGGCAATAATGATGGAGATAAACCCAAAAAACATGAATGTAGTATCCGGAAAACTCAAAATCAAGGGTTATATAGTAAACAACGACAACGGTAGGAGATGTGCCATCTCTAAAATTACATAGAGCAATTAAAGTAATAACATGGATTTTTGGTGATTGTTAGATTAATTTGTTATAATTACCGTTGGTATTTTTTTTTTTTTTTGAAACAGCGGAATCATATTAAAAGCCACCACTAAAAGGAGAGCTGGATAATAAAAAGAAAAGTACAAAAACAATTACAAAATACTGAAGCATAATCATACCAAATAGCCCAGTTACAGTTCTCGTATTTCCTCCTATGTTTACCCAACTAAACACCAAAGTGATAATATTATCCTCCAATTTTGAAGCAGAGACACATTTTGTTGACAACTTTGTCATTTCGAGCACGCTAAACATACAAAAGATAGACGTAGATGATGGCTAAAAGAAGATTTCTTTTCTAAGGGCAATTCCCCGATGAGCTGTGAAACTTACCATCCCAGCAACAACCGAAGAGAATTGCTAGAATGGGACCTTACAATTCTAAGGTGTTGTTTGTTTTTTCTCTGCAGATCTGCGTGACAACTTCTGTCTGCGCCGCGCAGACGACGCGCAAACATATACCCTCGCAGAATGTTTGTTTTTTAAAAGTGTACAGACTTCAAAATGTCTGCGCGAGGTCTTCTTGGCGCAGACATGGACCAATGTCTTCTAAGGTCTGCACCCCTCTTTAATCTAAAAAAAAAACGCTTTATTTTTTCTCAATGCCTCCAACAACCAACATACATCTACGCCTCCCCCTCCATCGATGCTTATCTCCATCGGTCTTCTTCAACCTCTCTCCTCCTCCTTGTGCTGCCGACGCTTAGACTAGGACCGTCTTTTTCCTCATGACCGACCGCACCACAGACGCACTTCATTGTTGCCGGATTTCTCATATGCTCTGCAATCGTTCATGCTGTTCACCGCCGCCAGTCGTGCCCACCGTCTCCATCGCCACCTATCATGCCCACTGTGTCTCTATCATCATCGTCTCAGACCTCTATTGCCATTGGTAAGAACATTTTCCCTGAAATCAAATGGTATCTTCTAGGGTTTGTTGTACTTGCTAGAAATCAGATGTTATTGATACTGAAATCACATTAGTTTGCTGAAACATGAAAATCATATATACATTCACTGAAAATCGGATTTATTTGCTGAGATTAGATGTTCATAGGTGATGGAAATCATATTTATTTGCTGAAAATGTATATACTTTGCTGAAATATGAAAAATGTTGTTATTATTGCTGGAAATCACATTTTAGCTGAAATTTGATGTATATATTTTTGTTGGAAATCACATTTTAGTTTAAATTAGTTGTTATCGTTGCTGAAAATTACATTTTCAATTGAAATTAGATGTATATAGCCGTTGGAAATTATGTTTTAAGTGAAATTAGGCTTTATTGTTGTTGGAATAGTATTTCATATATGATGTTTTAATGCTTGTAATTCATATATTTTGTAGTTCATTGGTATTAATTAGTGACTCATGGATGCAGGAAAGCTATTTGATAAAGGCTCACATTCTATAACCACAAATGACTAATGGATTTAGGTTACTATTTGATGAAATGCTTTTGATGAAATGCTTTTGATGAAATGTTTTTGTAACATGTATAGAGAACCCTATAAGTTATAAACATTTGTATAATATGTGAAATTAGAACACTGGTGTGAGGAATGATTCATGAATTGCAACTTTGTTTCCATGTGACGTCAAAAAGATTTGAGGTTTGATTTATATTTCATTGTTGTATAATTTGAAAATAATAGATTTTAGAGGTTAGATTTATGTTTCAGTGTTGTAATATTGTATGATTTGAAAATAATTGATTTTAGAGGTTAGATTTATGTTTTAATGTTGTAAAATTTTAAATTTTTTTTTTTTGGTTGTAGGATTTATATATGATTTATATTATAGCGTTATAAAAAAAAATTATTTAAAATTTTTGTGTTGAAAAAGTCTTTTAAGTATAAAAAATAATTTTATTAAAATTTTAATTTATTTCACTAGACTGCAGACGTTAAAAAACAAACAATCTTCTTCTTGCAGACTACAAACGTTTAGTCCACCTCTTCTACTGCATATGTTTGCAGATATGGTCCGCAAACTGCAGATGTTTTGTCTCTCAAAAAACAAACAACACCCAAGTGAAGTATCCAATGCAAACCAGCAACCGAAAAGAATTTTAAATGTACAATATTTGATTGAATTAAAAAAAAAAATACAATGATGTGTCCATCTAAAATATTAAAAGAGTGTTCATTTAATAAATTCCCTAGACATCATTTACTCCTCCAGTGTCCACCCTTAATATACATACTTTATCTTGGCTCAATTTGAAAATATTTCCGTTAAAATATGTTACCATTGTAGTGTGACCGTTGGATTTTAAAGCTCAATTTGAAAATATGACTGTTAATATATGTTACCGTTGTAGTTTGATCGTTGGATTTTAAATATAATTACAATTTAGCCGTTATCGCATTGCTACTTAAATCCGCATGTGCAAATGAAACACCGAAAAACATATCTTTCCCCAATGACAAAAACGAAAAACATAGCACCAAGCGCTGAGAAAATTTGTGTTCTCGCTCCAACATGGACAATACTAATCAAAGTTGAAGCTACAAGCTTTTTCTACCATGTTAAGTGTTCATTGCATTTCAAGTGTAAGTTTTGTTTTATCTACATTGTGTAAGCTATGCTTCATCACAAAGTAAGATTTATCATATATCTAAGAGTAAATTACTTAAAAATTATATTCTTCATTATTAATACACTATCATATAGTATTGATTATGGTATGTAGACTTCAAGTTTAATGTATATGCTTAAACTTCATATGGTGAATAACTTGATGTTTATTATAACTTTTTTCAAGAAAACAATAAATCTCAGTGCTAGTCACCGGTCTAGCTAGACATGTTGGATAGCCCAATGTTGAAGCTAAATGCATATGCCTGAACATAGACTATTTTGGTAAGGATCGATGTTTAAATATTTATAGTGAGATTAGTATGATATTTTTTTCTTTTGAGTAATTGATATTTCGTTGCAGCCTTCTTTACATATTATATAAGATTTTCATCAACTTTGACAAATCAAAACTAATTACATTTCTTTTGAGTGATGGATTAATTGAACTTAATGAAAAAAGAAAACAGTATAATGAACACCAATAAATTCTAGAAAACAACGACTAAGGTATATATATACTATTATTATACTGTATTCGACTAAAATCCGTTTCCTTTAAAAGACCATGACTCTTTTTGAGCTTTCTTGATGCACACTTGCAGGCCGAATCCCGTTATACGAGATGGGATGGTTAAATAGTTGTTATCAGGAGTATGTTCCTTCCACTTTGTGGAGACTTCGGGTACACACTCCATCGATAAACATGCGTCCATGGATTTCACAGTCAGCCGATACACAAAACCATTCTTAAATGTGTCTGGTCCTACGCAGTCGACATTGAAGACTCTTCCATGTCCTACAACATCATGGTTGACGATGAAGATAACCTTTTCATTCCGTTCCTGAAGAATGACGTGCTTCTGGGTTGTTTCAACACGAAGATTGAAGACGGCATTGTAGACGAATTGAATAGCAGAGTGATGGCGACTGAAATGGTTGTACAGGAGCTTGCAAGAAGCGGCCAAGCCGCAGGAGGAATCAGGACAGAAACATAATGTATGCGGACATATGTTTTCATGCTTGGCTCTCTTGTGGTTCATCAATATCTCTTGGCATCCAAACTTCTTGTTCTTGCACTCTACTCGCAGTGATGCTATCAGCTTTTCCATTCCTCGACAATGCTTAAAGCCCTTTGGAACGCTGCATGAAGGACACTTGTTCTCTGAACGGATTAGGCAAGTATAGCATGATGTATGCCCATCATCACACTACAACAGAAACCAAATTAAATGATATATGCAATGAACAATGTTTCTTCTGATCTTGTTGAATTAGCAGCGCAAGGTTTAGCTAGATTAGATGTTGGAATTACCAGGAAGATCGGCGTACACAACGGATAATGACAGATACTGCAATTTAGCAAGTCTGGATCGGTGGCCACAATCGGAATTGCTTCACCTGCAACCTCCGGTACACCATCTGCCCCTTTGTCTTCCGCCTCAAGTCGTTGAGGATCGGAATTTGAATCGGAATCGGAATCCACCACTTCCAAGGGAACCATATCCACCTCTTGGTTCATCGCAGTAGATCGAGTGGTTCGCCGGTTCCTTCGTGCATGCTGAATCGGCCTTTGAGGCTGCGGCTGCGACGATGACTCGATGAACCGCGGCCGCTTATTAACGACCCCATATGCCCTTGTTATCTCCGCCTCCCATTGGCTGTCAACGATTCGCACCGTTGAAGAAGAAGCATGGCGGCTACTGTTGAGGTTTTGGATTCTGTCGGCCATTGATCTGGATTCTTTCTTTTTGAAATACTAAGATTCAGACACAGAAACACAGTACAGTCGCTGTCGAGAGCAGTGTTTGTTTTTACCAATAAGAATAAAAGATTATTTATACTCAGATTTCTAGGGTTCTGTGTTGGATCCTTTCATCATGTTCGATACTCACTGAGATTCGGGATTTGTTACTATAAATTTCAGGATCCAAATACATAGGCCCAAATTAAATATAACACCAACAGACTATGAATAATGTTTATATGTAGATATCGGATATTTGTAAATTTGTAATTTATTGGATTCTAAAAGAAAGTTAAAAGTTAAAAAGATTGAGTATTATACTACTATAGTCAACCATATGCATTATGCTTGCAGTTTATATACTTCAACTAATTAATGTTTTGATTAGTAGATAATTTGTGTTGGATAACCGATGAATATAAAACAATAATTTGTAGGAATACATAGGTGAGATAATTTGAAAGAAAACTTCATTTAGAAAGCAGATTGAAGTTTTCTTGTAGTGAAGGTATAAACAACGAGTCAATGATAGTGATAGAACAAACATACTCCCTTTTAATTAGAAATTATCATCATCACGTTAGAGTGAGACCACGAAAGTGTCTTTGTTTTTGTAATGAAGTTTTATGTTGGATTTGGATATATATCTATTTTTATCGGTCATGTTTAGAATTTTCAAAAATAATCATAACGTTCATATTTGTTAACGGTCATAAATTTTATGACGACAAAAATTATGTAAAATCACTTTAGGCTGAAGGGTGTAGTGTCATCGAAACCGTACTTCCTCCCCCGCCACGTAAACGCTATGTCATTTTTTACCACTCAAGTGTCGTTTCTTGCCACACATTCTTTATTTTTTATTTTTTTTAACTATTTTAATTTAATAAAACTTTTTTTTTAAAACTATTTTATTTTAATAAAACTTCTATTTTAATAAAAAAACATAATTTATCATTACTTGAAAACTAAAAAAAAAAAAAAAAAAAAAAAAACATTACATTACATTACCAAAAAAAAAAAAAAATAGAATACAAAAACCACACACATGACATTTAAATAATCCTGGAAACTTAAAAAAAAACAAATAAAATAACTAAAGCAAACTACATAAAGTCCTTCTCCGAGAACTCGTCTTCGGGGTCATCCGGTTGATCCAAATTAAGGTTAATGTTTTGAACCCCGTAAATGTGTTCCTCCAAGTCATTGCGAAGATTGTGAAATGTTTCAGTACAACATATCTCTGCTCTGTTGTTTATATACTCTTCCCCACCAATTTCTATTGGCTGTGTCTTTGGTATGGTTTCTTCCTCGTCAAACGCACATATCGCTCTTCCTTCGTCTTCAATAATCATGTTATGCAATATAAGACATGTATACATGATTTCTTGAAGTTTTTCCTCGCCTAAATAAGCTGCTGGTTTTTTCAATATGAACCACCGTTTCTTCAGAGCTCCAAAAGCACGTTCAACATCCTTCCTAGCTCTTTCTTGAGCTCTCTTGAATTTCTTTCATCTAGAACCATGTGGAGCTGTAAATGATTTAACAAACGCAACATACTCAAGATAGATTCCATCGACCAGATAATAACTATACATATATGGCGTTCCACACACTTGAAAAGAAGAATCTGGTGCGGATCCATCGTATATGTTGTTAAATATTGGTGAACGATTAAGAATGTTGATGTCGTTAATCGAACCAGGAGAACCAGAAAAAGCATGCCAAATCCTCATATCTTGTGATGCAACTGCTTCAAGTATGACTGTTGGGTGACCATGATTACCTTGGGTAAATTGCACATGATATGCTGTAGGGCAATTTTCCCATGCGCAATTGAGACAATCTAAGCTTCCTAGCATTCCAGGAAACCCATGTACACTAGCATGATGAGCTTGCAATTGCAAGATGACATTACGTGTAGGCTTACGTAAATATTTTGGACCACAAAACTGAATCACAGTTTTGCAGAAAAAATGGAGACTATCTCGTGCGATCCTAGCAGACATCCTAAAACTTTCGTCTAACGCATCAGGCGGAATGTCATATGCTAATTGACGAAGTGCGGCCGTATATTTTTGTACGGGAGTGAAACCGGGTGTACCTCTAGCATCGTAGCGTTGTTGGAAAAAACTGCACTCCCTCGTTACATCTTCAACTATACGTACGAATAAACCTTTGAGCATTCTGAAACGCCTACGAAAATAATACCCTTGGTAAGTGACATTCTCTGCAAAATAGTCTTGCACCAAACGTTGGTTGGCTTATTCACGATTTCTGCAAATATATCTTCGTGTTTATCGTTGAGAACTTGCAGCTACGTTGTTACATACAATGTTGTATGTTTGTTCCGCCATTTGAACACACGCAATAGCGATATCAAAAATAGTGAAATTCTTCAGAATATGACATTTTTGAGGGAGTGGTGATTTTTTTTTTTTGAGAGAGAAGAGATTGTGTTGTGAAAAAAAGTGAACTTGATATGTATATATAGGAAAGAAAAAGCAAAAGCAAAAGGAAAATAAATAAATACTCAACAACCAACAACCGGCAATCCTTCCCAATTCTCATCAACCAATCACAGAACGCAGCCTTGAAGGATTGCACTGCGGCCAAAGCCGCACAAGACCGCGGTCTGGGGGCGGTGTGCGCGGTCCAGCTGGCGCGAACCACGGCCCAAAACCACAGCCACACTGTGCAACCTTATATTATAATTTTGCAATGGAAAAACTTTTTTAATTTTGTAAAATCAGTTTATTTAAATTTTATTTTATTATAACAACTTGCATATGTTAAAAAAACAGGCTTTTATAATAGACTGTAACCGTTTGGTCCGCCTCTTATTACAAGTTGTAGTCATTTGGTCCACCCAACATAATCTAATTATTATCAATCAACATCAGTATACATCGTCAATGCGGCATTTTTGCTATAAGGATCAAAAGAATGCAGATGAAAAAAATACAAGGACCAATGTGTCCAACTCAAAAATAAAGTAAGAGAGAAGATGAATTTAGGATTAAATAGAAAGAAACATATGTTACGTGCGAACATCTAAGTCATCTATTCATAATAAATAGGGATGTCAAAAACTCCCGTGGGACCCCGTTCCCGTGGGGGCCCCGTCCCGTTTGGGGTTGTTTTTTTTTTTTTTTTTTTTTTTTTTTTTTTTTTTAAATCGGGGGCGGGGACAAGGTTAACCCCCGTTTTAATTTCGGGGGCGGGGGCGGGGGTAGGCAATCCCGTCCCGAAATCCCCATGGGGACCCCGTTAATAAACTACACATATATTTACATATATTAATTATATAAATATAATAAACTATAACATGATTTTAAGCTTTCAAAATTTATCAAAAAACATGTTTTTAAGCTGTTAATATAATTTTTTAAAATGCCATAACTTTTTTATTAACATATAAAATTTTGCTATAAATAATTATTTATTACCTAAAAAATAGTTTATTTTAGCCTATATAACAACTTCTTTTAGCCCAAAAAAAAAAGCCCAAAATCAATCGGGGGCGAGGGCGGGGGTAATAAACGGGATTCAGGGGCGGGGGCGAGGGTAGGAACATTGAACATTCCGGGGGCGGGGGCGGGGTCGGGGAGACGGGGAAATTTCGGGGGCGGGGGCGGAAGATGCACTCCCCGCCCCGTTTGCCCCCGTTGACATCCCTAATAATAAATCGACATCAATACGAAATGTTAATGCCACGCTAGTGCTATAAGGAGAAAAAGACGGCATACGGAAAAATCTAACCATTATAAACAAGAAAAAAAAATAACCAATCATTTTTCTATTTTTAAAAAATAATCATTTTCTCCGATGCCATTATTCCAGAGTACTGTCACTTTGGAGATTTTTATTTTATTTTAGTTCTTTTATTTAATATTCAAAGCATATTGTTTTTTTCGAATACTACATTTCATAATGTTTAATTTCTCCGTTTTTCAATGAAATATCTAATTTTGACATTAATATTGTATATAGTTCATATTACTATTTTTGTTTAATTTTTTATTAAATTAAGCAAATAATGATTTTTTTTATTCCATAATTGTTCTTAAATTTCGGAGTGTTTTTTTTTTTTTTCGAAAGCTGACATTTTAGTATGGCATTTGGAATGTCATTCCAAAATTAGTAAAAAAATATTTTTTCTTGGTCCGAAATGCCTATTCTGGACAAAGTGGTTATTTTTGTTATTTTTTGGTTATTATCTTCGGATACATATTAAAAAGTCTGTAGATTTCTTAATAATAATAATAATAATAATAATAATAATAATAATAATAATAATAAATATTCACCCATTCAAACTACATATTATACTATCTAAAAAATTGATAATTATAGGAAAAAGGGATCTAGGTAAATAGGTAAATAGGTAATCGACATTGAAATCACTAGACACTATACTTTTAACAAACATTTAATGACATACACTCCTTTTATGACATACAAACGTGTGTTTTCTAAAAAATGTTGTATTTTATAAAAAAGATTTATGACATTTATATTTGTATGTCAAAAACTTAGTGTCACAATAAGTAAATAAACACGGAGTATGTCGTCAAATGTGCGTGTCATTTTTCTTAGTAGTCATCTTATAATTTCCTAGCAAATAAACCACGCGTCCATTTTTTTCTCACAAAATCGACCAACTTGGGATTTTGACCTTAGACTTCACAAAATCATTCACATGAAGCTTCACTCTTGCAACCATGGGCGGAGATAGCAGGGGCTGTCGGATGCTCTGCCCCCCTCAATCTCCTTTAAAAGTCCAAACTATAGTATACCAATGTATGTATAATTTAAAGTCCACATAAGTTTTGTGTGATAAAAATCCCCAACCAATCTTTATTAAAATTTCAGTTAATATATAGAAAAGTAATAGGGTTACGACTATGAGTAAACTTGGGTCCCACAATTAAGATCTCATAGACTTCAGCACTTCACCCATATTTTAGTTATCGATTTACCTCCATTTACTTTAATTTGTTTAATTTCATTAGTTTCATTACGAGTTCTTTTAACTGTCGATTAACCAATATAGTATATAACTCTTCTATATGTAAGATTTCTTTTACACTATCGTCCAAGACTTTTTTCGGACACAATATAAGCCCCCGTTCTCTTTAAATCCTAGCTCTGCCCTTGCTTGGAACATCAGTGATTGCGATTCCTCGGGCTCACCGTGCCGGTGAATGCGACTCATCACGCTCACCACGCTAACGATTGGGTTTCTACGTTCCCGCTCCAAACCCCCCCCCCCCCCTGCTATACACCATCTACTACGACTCCTCATATTTACATGCCCTATGTCCACGGGTGGAACACAAACATTCTGACCAAAGTGGGCTTAACCACAACTTCAAATCATTGTTAACTACTTCATGATTGTTATTAATTTCTACTATTAAAGATTCATGTAATCAAACGCATTTTAATGGTAGTCGAGTAATTATGTTTGTGATCGATTTATGTTGATAAATATAAGTCTCATTGCAATTTCATACAAATCCTCCGTGGAAGAATCAAGTCTCGTTCTTAAACCCTAACGCCTCGTTTCCGAGTTTAACAAAAGAAAAGAAGAGAAGAGAAAAGAAAGTCGCAAGAGAAAAGAAGAGAAAGGAAAGGAAAAAAAATTCTTTCGTGTTCCCGAGTTGGAGAGAAGTGGAAGAAAATGAATCATTTTGTTCATTCTTTCTAAATCCTCCCAAATCGGAAGGAAAGTTAGAAGGGAAAGTGATCCTCCCATTTCCCTCTATTTCGTTCCACATCCCCTCTTTAATGAAACTCGGGAGCACCAATCTCTTTTATTTTCTTCTCATTTTCACTCATTTCCTTTTCTTTCTCTTGTTAAGTTGAACTCGGGAACGGGTTGTAAAGGTTTGACAGAACAAAAGAGAGGTTTCAAAAGAATTTGATTCCATAACAATGGGACTGGACGTTGGTCTAGATGCGTTAAAGGAGACGATGTGTATCAGACAAAATCGTAAAGCCGTTGAAGCAAAATTCGTCAAGAAGGCCGGCGACGCATATATACGCTTCTCTCGCTCTCTCAATTGTTTATGAATCGATCGATGATATATGAAGTTAAGGAAGGACATTGATTGAATTTATCTGTAATTTGATTTCGTCCCTAATTGAATTTATCCCTCGCATAGTGCCCCTCTTTTCCACACTTGCGGCATGCACCACCGGACCTACAAACTCCGGTGTGACCCTTCCCACACTTCCCACAAGTGTGGCTGCTCTGATCTCCTACTCTAGAATCAATGGTCTTGGACCGTTTCGCCACCGGCTGCGACTGCACCGGAGCCTGCCTCAGCTCTCGCAACTGCAACTCAATGTCCAACTCCCGCCACCTGGCGGCCTCTTGCAACTCCAACAAGGTCTCGCACCTCTGCTTAGACACAAACTGTCTGATATCTCTCTTTAGCATACTCAGATATCGGGACATCTAAGCCTGCTCCGAAGCGAATTCAGGGCAAAAAATCGCCCTCTCAGTGAACATCCT
This sequence comes from Lactuca sativa, assembly GCF_002870075.4. NCBI lineage: Eukaryota > Viridiplantae > Streptophyta > Magnoliopsida > Asterales > Asteraceae > Lactuca > Lactuca sativa. The sequence continues at coordinate 171,079,386 of NC_056624.2, read as the reverse complement.
GGTGATCTCAGTCACTGACTTCGAATCCTGCTTCAGCTCAAGGAATTCCTGAGCTAATCTCTCCATCTCAACCCACGGAACATAATGAGTGTTGAACATCTCTTTGAACTGATCCCATGAAACCGCAGCCCTCTGCGCATCCGAATATTACCCCGTGGTCAATCTCCACCAATCCTTCGCCCCGAGCCTCAACAGGTTCAAAGCACACCTCACCTTCTGATCAGCAGGGCATGAACACGTGAAGTAACACCCCTCCACATCCGACAACCATCTTATTGATGGGTTTTGGTCATAAGACATCCTATGTGCTCATACAAACCCTAAAGCTCGGATCTAGGTTTCTCTATTGTACATACTTTGAATCCAAGACTTGAACCCTAATTCTAGCATATGGAAATCAGAATTCACATGTAAATAGGTTTAAGAACATACCTTGATTGTTATGTAGCAATAACAATCCAATTCCTCCTTGAATTGACCTTGGAAAGCAGAGAGTCACAAGTGTCACTCCTCTAATGGCTCACAAACACCATAAGCAAGTGGAGAAGGTATAAGGAGAGAGGAGGGAGGTTAGAATTCGTATGTAGGGCTTCTTGGGAAGGGATACACGAATTCATAACCCTAGGGGTGTTTATATAGGTGTAGAGATAGGGTTTCAGTCATTATCCTTATCTAGTTGATTATCCATTAAGCAACCAATAAGATAATCCTTGAATCCTTATCATACTCGAATTCTAAGGCTTTCCAACCTTAAATTCATTCACCATACATATAAGATAATCCTTACCTTATTTTGTAACTATCACATAATTACAATTCAGCCCCTCAAGTTTAATTAATTACATTTGATCACAAAACTAATTCTTAATTAATTATCGACCAATATTAATTAAACAAATATGATTTCTCCTTTAATATATTATTCTTATAACATATTAATAAATCATATTATCCTCTCTCTCTATATATATTTCTCCAATCAAGTTGCTTTGGTGAAGGCAACCCAAAAGGACCATGCACCATCGGGTCAAGTACATACCAAAATAGTTATGGACTTAGACACTAATCCAACAGTCTCCCACTTGGATAAGTCTAATAACTATTCTGCATATGACTTCGGATCCCGATCTGCAATCGTAGCTTTCCAAAGCCGCTGTCAACTCTGATCATATCAAATACGCGTGTCCTTAGATAAGGGATCATATATTCCTCCATTCTAGATATCATATGAGATATGATTTCAAATCATTCTCTTTGTACTACTTCTCGATTTCAGATTTATGACGACTGACTAATTGAACAAATCAAATTAGCCCTAGCCCGGCCGAGCATTTACGTTTGTCATCATTAAACCATCGAGGGGCCCAAAGATATCGCTTTTATCCTACTTTGGATAAAAGGAACGGATAAACTTTGATACAATGCTTGCTTGTACTCACGCACCGAATCACACACAACAATATGTTTTATAACACCAAGTTACTGGTGCGTTTACATATTATCAATGTGCAACCGATTCGCAAGATACAACTCACACATCTCGGTTTCAAGAATATAAGATGTTATCGTCTCACTAATCACTCGTGATACAATCCATGGAGTGATCCAAGTGAGCGTGGGTTTAATCCAATGCTCAAATCACATTCATAAGCACTCATGAACGTTGCAGCAAACATTTGCTTATGTCTAATACTCTTTTAGACAATCCACACACCAATTCACGACAGTCTTCATTCATACCTACTTCCAACATATGAACGACTGTGGCCCGTTTGAATAATTCGATTATTCTTAATAAACTCAATTATTCTGGAAGTCAAAACATGCAAATGTGAAACACAAGAATAATACTAATCCCATATGGCCTCAAACCTTTGAGTATAAATAAAACGCCTTTTATTTATCACCATATTGATTACTCATTATTTGTCGTTTCGGGTAATCAACTTCTTACTTGAATTACAACACTTGTCTCATGCTCCTAGCATGCACACAATGTTTACCTATGGTTCTTACTTTGTGAAATAGATCATATTGAACACATTTCCAATCCTTCTCATTTCACAACTCCAAATCCGTTTTTCATAAGTTAAAGAATATCAAATTCTTGCTACTTATAGAATATGCTAGATTCTAACATTTTATGCAATGATTTCTTTTGTAATGTCACTGCACCAAAGTCACAAAGACTATTGCCAATGATATTACAAAGTCTTCTATCGGAGATTGTTACAAGACAATTCTATAGATGTGATGTCTCTCACTCAAAGTACTTTCTTTGAACATCCTTTTGCATAGAAGTTTCTAATCTAGTCATAGATTTCTCAATATTCAATTCCCAATATGGACACACTTCCATATGTTCCATATGACAACTCATTCTTAATAGAATCTTATCTATTCATAATGATGTCGATATGGTCCATCCAATATGGAAACATTTCCATATTTTCCAATACTATACTTCCAACTACTCACAAGCGACCAATCCTCGTCGAACTTGGATTGTCCTTTGATAGTTGTTTAATTATTTTAGTCAAAACCAATTCTAGTCCCTTTTCCCTCTAAATGCGCTCGACATTTGGAAAATTTTAGAATGGTCAAACATTAAAGCATTTGCAATCGATCCTATACCCGAAGCATATGGGACACGACGCATAATGTTTTATTTGCTATGTTCTCAAAATTCGAATTGTGAAGAGGGATGCCGTAATCATAATCGAAATTTTAAGAACACACTATGTACCTTTGACTAAATTTATTAACATTTCTCAACCTAATCCTTTAGATTTGAAATGAAGCATAATATTCTCTCCCTTAATTATAGCAAAACAATTCTTCAACTATTGCGACTTTGCAAAGTATGACTCTTGTTTTCTATAATTAATATTGCTAACCTTGCAATACTTTCCTTAATAATCATACAATCATAACTTTTATGCTCCCACTATCTTGATGATTATTATAAAACATAACACTTATGCTCCCACTAGCTTCGACATGTATTCATAAACATCTTAGCTTTCAGAAAGACAATACCTATTGAATTTCTTAAGTCCGTGTTTCTAATACATAGTGCTTTGATAATCTTTTATCAAGGTTTCTTGAACTTATACACATTTGCCTTCGATAGTCCATATGTGTGTCTAAACAATTAAGACTAATTGCCAAACCTCACAATTCAAATTATGGAAAGGGATGCCGTAACCATAATTGAATTCGAGAATGCAATTTTACAATCACTATCTTCTTAAAATCTTTCTTAGTGAAAGCATTTCCTCACAATCATTTTCATGAAGGAGGAAATCTTATGACACTTAGATTTTAAACGGTGTAAATGTTCCTATCCATGTGAATTTGTCAAAACCAACGTTTACGACAAATTCAAACTCATATGGATCGAACTTTCTTAATCTTGATTTCTTGCCTCATGGTAGCACAGCTGCCCATCACGTCTTCCAAGTAGTTAAGCATCTCACCCTTTCTTATCAATGTACCTTTCATTGATTAAGGTGCCTTGCCTTTTATGCATTCAAGATGAGAACCCATAGAACTCATATGCATAATTAACTCAATTGGAACAGCACATAATCAAAATAATGTCAACACGATAGGTTGTAAACCTCAACTCGTGTGCTAGTGATGATTGATAAGGTTTATTTGATTTGTTCTTGAAACCTTTCAAGACCATTAAGACTCCCACTGACTCCTTGACATATATGATTCTCTTGTCAAAACATTTCTTGACAAACAAATATTCAAGAGTTAGTGTAGCTTTTATCAAAACTCTTCATAAATTGGTCCTAGTTGGTCTTTGTCTTATCCAAGACATCACAACTTTCCACATTTGATGAATGTTTCAAACCTTCTTAAGACTTTTCACTCAATGTCACAATCTTAACTTTAAGACTTGTTATTGGAACGAAGTATGATTGACTTATTGATTTAACCATTTCTTCAATTCTTGATTCCTCTTCTAAGACATACAATTGTACTAAGACTCACTTAGAGGATCAATTGAGATATGGTTCTTAATCATTAAGACCTATCATAAAGCATAAAAGGTACTCTCCCATCTTCTTAGAATGGAGAAACTTTTATCTTTCTGCCTATATGATTCTTCTTATTCGTTCTACCATTGATCTAAACCCTTTAATCAATTTAGAATTGCACTTAATCTTGTAAGTATAATCATATTTACTAAGCCTTTTAGTAAATCATGACGAATATCTTTGTTACTCTTATGGTGAACTTGATCAACACACAACTTTGTGTACTCGATTTCCTAGTCCTTCACTTGACACTTTGTCAATGAATTTGTCTAATTTCCAAATATGAAATTTCTCATTCATCGTGCAACCAAGTTGCATGATTCCAAATTTCTGTCCAATTGAAACATTGGGCGATGAGAAACTCTCCCTATTTGGTAAATTCTTGACATTTCCATAAATAACATAACTAAGAATCATATCCATTCGTTGTAGAAATATTCGAACATCAATTTTCATAACGATTTCATTGTAAGGAAATAAACAAATAAATAAATAAGTCAAACAAAATTTATTTTATTTATAAAAGCAGCGGAAAAATTTGTCCTTACAATGCAAAATTCATTGAAAACTATGTACAAAAGAAAATTTCTAACAACTCTATCATAACTATCTAAGATCAAAATCTAATCTTCAAGTCCATGCGATCAAGATCCATTCCTTGTGATTAGATTCATCTTGCTCTTTCACCAAGCTTCCTTTCTTTTCACCGATCCTGTAAAACATTCAAATGCAATCTTATTACATTATGTATTAAGAATTAATGAATAGGAACTTAATGGAGTTAGATAGTGGATTTTACCTGAAGCGCAGCCATACTCTTTGACTCTCCCAGCTTCTGGACTCTTCAGGCTTTTTGGGCAGACTTGTATCCAACGCCCTTTCTTTTGGCAGCAAACGCAGGTCGGTTCTCCTAGAACGTCCTCGGAAGTATGGTCGGTTGACTCTCCCAACAAATACACTCCATTGCTTTGCCAAATCATTTCTGATTCAGCAGCAATGAGCATGTAAGTTAGGTCAATGAGGTTGTCGTCATGATTCATCATATAATACTTTCTTTTGAACTCATTATATGATTCAGGAAGTGACTGCAAAACCCAATTCACAGCCAACTCATTCGGGAATGACACACCCAACATTTTCAACCTATCAATGTGTGATTTCATTCCTAGAACGTGGGCACACACGGGTTTACCATCTTCATGTTTCATTTCCAACAGGGCTTTAGTGATATTGAACCTTTCAATTCTTCGATCTTGTGGGTTGGGGAGAACAATAGGAGGAGGAGGAGGAAGTGAAGCATGATTTCTTGTTCCTCGATCGAATCGTGGAATACCATCTTCATGTGGAATGCTTGTTCCACGGGATTTGGGAAGACCATAGTTGTCGAACTTTGACATCTACAAAACGGGAGAAAAACGAATTCAAGTTAGTTGATAGATTGAGTCCTTAGTAAATCACCCAAATGAGATACTAAGGCTAGGACCCAACACAATATTCTACAACTCGGGAGAGGGATGCCGTAACCCAAATTGCAGAACATTTGAAGGTAAGTGAATGACGATTCACTAATTTCCACCATGAAAAACGAAAAAGAAATTTAAGTTTTAAATCTATGAAAACTCCTAGATCCTTTGAGATACATTGAACTTTCAATGGCATGTTTATATCTCGATATGCCCCTCTTGTTTGTGACTGGGATGCCGAGGATCACAAAGCGGGTGTGAATAACCATGCAAACTACATGGTGCCCTCACATGTTACAGTCACCTATTCGATGTGCCGGTAAACCACACACGCTCCACCGAACTATGACAAACATTGAGTCACCCTTTGCTACCTTTGCTTAGACCCATTTAGTGTGCCGGTTAACCACACACGCTCCACTAACGTCTTCGCAAGGGCACAAAGTGTAATTTCATGGAATTGCATCAATTCACTTTTGCCTAAGTAACTAAGATTGGGAATTTTATAAAACATTTAGTTACTTGATAATTCATTATACTTATAATGGAAGGTTTCGTCCTATCCTACCCGTTCGGCTAACGACCCTCCACTAGTCAAGAGTGCGGTGGGTAAGAGTGGATACCCATTCAATCGCCATTTTATAGGCAATTTCCTTAAACACCCCTTATAGACCAGCTTCGTGAATGAGGCCTACTAACGGTAAAACTGACTTTTAGTTATACATATATAATGTTAGACTTTTAATGTTATATAGTATAGGGTGTATTTTACACTTTTAAAATATTAGGTGGTTCAATTTAACAATTATACTTTTAGTTTACTTAAATTGTAAACCTAAACTTTTATGGATTTATTAAACCTCTTTAATTAAACACCTTAATTAGTTAATAAAACCATAAGGGTGTGATTTGAACATTTTCAAAATTACTTAGATGTTTTAGAATTTAACATTCCTAATTAAACTTTTAATCAACTTTTAAATTCCAAAACTTGAGGGCAAGTTTTGAAACATTTCAAACCATAAGGGTTTAGAATTTAAATATGCATCAAAATTAAACTATTTAAATCAAAATTTAAATTCCAAAACTTGAGGGCAAGTTTTGAAACCTTTTTCAAAACATTAAGGTTTCAACTATTTAAATTTCAAAACAACAAAACTTTTGGGGTTCAAATTTAAACTATAAAACCTAAAGGGCCAAATATGAAACTTTTCACAACAACAAGGATCAAATAACAAATAATTCAAATTAACATTTAATCACATAATTATCCATATTTGATGATCTCTTGCAAAATAATTTATCAATTTACTTAAAATAATTAATCAATTATCTTATAAGGAAACAATTATCCTATTAATTGATAAATATCTTCAATTAGATTAAAAATATAGTCAAATATATCATATAATCGGATTAATATTAATCTAACATGATAAGGTAATTATCCATAAGCAAAAACAGCAAGAAATCCCGAAGTACCCTCCTTCTGACGAGTTGACTCGTCGAGTCAGCCTTGGACTCGTCGAGTCACCTTGGACTCGGCGAGTTCAGCCATGGACTCGGCGAGTCCAGCCTCCAGAATGCAAAAAATCGAATTTTTCAGTTACAACAAGCATCAATACAATAGAAACCAATCAAGGCTCTGATACCACTGATGGGTTTTGGTCATAAGACATCCTATGTGCTCATACAAACCCTAAAGCTCGGATCTAGGTTTCTCTATTGTACATACTTTGAATCCAAGACTTGAACCCTAATTCTAGCATATGGAAATCAGAATTCACATGTAAATAGGTTTAAGAACATACCTTGATTGTTATGTAGCAATAACAATCCAATTCCTCCTTGAATTGACCTTGGAAAGCAGAGAGTCACAAGTGTCACTCCTCTAATGGCTCACAAACACCATAAGCAAGTGGAGAAGGTATAAGGAGAGAGGAGGGAGGTTAGAATTCGTATGTAGGGCTTCTTGGGAAGGGATACACGAATTCATAACCCTAGGGGTGTTTATATAGGTGTAGAGATAGGGTTTCAGTCATTATCCTTATCTAGTTGATTATCCATTAAGCAACCAATAAGATAATCCTTGAATCCTTATCATACTCGAATTCTAAGGCTTTCCAACCTTAAATTCGTTCACCATACATATAAGATAATCCTTACCTTATTTTGTAACTATCACATAATTACAATTCAGCCCCTCAAGTTTAATTAATTACATTTGATCACAAAACTAATTCTTAATTAATTATCGACCAATATTAATTAAACAAATATGATTTCTCCTTTAATATATTATTCTTATAACATATTAATAAATCATATTATCCTCTCTCTCTATATATATTTCTCCAATCAAGTTGCTTTGGTGAAGGCAACCCAAAAGGACCATGCACCATCGGGTCAAGTACATACCAAAATAGTTATGGACTTAGACACTAATCCAACACTTATAGCAACGATCGGGTCCTGAACTCCATCAAAAGTAGGAGGCTTCGTATTATCGAAGTCCCGATACTGAAAACCCCGACCGGCTCCTCCCCCTACCGCTACTACAGTCGTTGTAGCTGCTACGGCAGCCGTCTCTGTGAGAGCTGCATAGCGTTTATCAAAATACTCAACCATGGCGGTCTTGATCGACCCAAACAGTTCCGGCAACTCAGCCCGGAACAACGCAACAACCTCATCATGCAAGATCTCGCGAATCCTCGCATCCAACTCGCACGTGCTCATCTGACCAATAACCTCGGGCGGTACAGACCTGCCTGGAACTCCCTCTCCTACTTCCGATCCTGACCCGGATCCACTCCCAGCATGCCTCGGAATCTCCATACTGAAAAACACCAGAAAATCTCAGACACTTCCCACTAACCCGGGAACCAACTCTCAACCCAACCCTAGAGGTCATGGTTTCCCTGATACACGTATGGGTCCTGTGCTTTCAGTAGTACGGGCCCATACTACCTTCCACACCTACCCATATTTGTATGAAGTACTACCACAACACCCTAGTGTAAAACATACAAAACAAGCGCTCAACCCTCACTACTAGAGGAACACTGGAAATCTCCCACAAGGACACCCTAGGCTAACATGCATCATAAATCAGGCAACATTATCATGAAATCCTGAAGATCCCTAGCCTAGCACTAGCATGCTGTTCTATCAAAGCTCAAAAACAAATATCATGTATGGTATTTTGGGGTTACTTACTGGCTCCGACTGATCGTACCTCCACGTCCTCCTTTACTCATTTTGAAAATCGTTTTAATATTTCTTTTAAAAACTCTCCCTGATTTGAGACTGGAGTCACACGAGTGTTCCTCCAATTCACTCAAACCAAGGCTCTGATACCAACTTGTAACGACCATAAAATTCCAACCAATTTAAACTTTTCAAAAACAACCCGATTTCATTAAATTATTACAAAAAGGTTTTCAATACAATTTATTTAGAGTATTCCCAGAATCACATCACATATAAACATGAGGAGCGGTACGATCACGCCTTCGCCTTGCCACGGTCTCCTTAGAACCTGAAAAACTTTAAACCACAACTGTAAGCCTGAAAGCTTAGTGAGATATCCCCAAAATACCAACCACATATACCGTACACGCATAACATGCCATATCATATCCGATCACAGAACAACCATGCACTTCGGGTCTACTGTGTGACTGGTCCGCCGCACCGGCCAACAGTCCACCTGGTCCACCCTCCGAGTCTAGCCATATACATCGAGTCTGCAGTGTGATTGGTCCTCCCGCTCCGGGCCTTCAATAGACCTGATCCACTCTCTGAGTCTACAGTATGACTAGTCCGCCCGCATCGGGCCTTCAGTCGGCCTGGTCCACTCTCCGAGCCTCGGCACGTCTGGTCCGCCCTCTTGGGGCCTACAGCCTATCCGGACCGCTCGCTGGGCCTTCGGGACAACCGGTCCTCCCTGGGTATCTTGGCCTACAGCAAAAAGCAGGGCCCGCCTCAACCCAACTCCAATCCAAACAACCATGTGCACATAAACATACAATCATATAACAATTCACAGTCAACAAGCCGATCAAGCAAATCACATAACATATCATCATTCTAACCAGGATACCGACCTAACTGGTCACTAGCATAGCATCACCCTACATAACAGGATACCGACCTCAACCAGGTCTCTAACATATACCATCCTAACTACCAGGATGCAAACATATCAAAGCAATAACATAACAACAAATACTCGGATCTCAATCCGATAAAGGGCCGGCCTTGGTGCCTTATACCCTGTTGATATAGTGAGGATAACTCACCTCGAAATTGCCGACTGAATAGATAAAAACAAGCTACTCCAACCACTGATACGATCTCCAACACTGGCCAACACCAAGACTCTGAACTCAAAACAAAAGCCAACAATTACCAAAATGCCCCTGAAATCAACTGGTCAACCCTTGGTCAAAGAAAAGAAAAAGTCAACCCCTGACTGACTCTACTCGCCGAGTCAACTCGATGACTCGCCGAGTCCCCATCCTCAGAATCTCTCACACGTCGCGACTCAACTCGCCGAGTCACCCTGAGACTCGCCGAGTCCAACAACTCTGAGTCCTACTTCACTCGACTCACCGAGTCATCCCTTGACTCACTGATACACAGCTCACCCTGAAAAAGGAGCAAGACCTCGCGACCAGACTCACCGAGTCCAAGAGCAGACTCGCCGAGTCTAAGGCTATCTTCAACCTACTCGCCGAGTTATTCTTCCAACTCGCCAAGTTTCAGTCCATCTTCAAGCAACTCGCCGAGTACACCTTTGTGACTCGCCGAGTGCCTCTAGATCTCACCCCATACAGAAGCCTTCCAGGCCATGCAATTGATCCAAAACGTAGATCTACCCTCCTACAACCCATCCATCACGTAAAGTGGCAAACTTTACATGAATCCAAGGAGATCTAGGCATTTTACACTCTAGGGCTAGGGTTTGGGACAAGATGGCTTCACCAATCACTCAAGAACAGGGACTTTAGTGCACTTTAGACCTTCTCTATTCCAGATCTGAGGTAGCAACCTCAGATCTATTGTTCAAACTCAAAATACCACAAGCTAAACCTCCCATACATCCCAAAAATGATGAATCTAGATTAATAGCAGCCCAAGAACAAGATAATACATTAAAAGGAAGCCCCAACAGCAATCAAATCTGAATCTAAGCAAAGCCCCTTGCTCCAAGCCTCCTAACTCTCCAAGATCTTCCTCCAAATCTCTTCTCCAAGGCTCAATTGCACTCAAATCCTTCACAATTGCATTGCTAGAGTTTTCTGGACTTCAAAGGAAGGTAAGGAGGCTGGGGAGAGGGTATAATGTCCTTTATATAGGGTTCATCCTCCGAAATTAGGGTTTTCTCCACTCAGCACCAACTCGCCGAGTCCAGCCGCCAACTCGCCGAGTTGGCCACTTAACACGCGACCAAAATCGCGACCCTACTCGCCGAGTCCACTCGTGGACTCGCCGAGTTGCCCTTTCCAATTTACACTTTTAGCCCTTCAACTTTACTCTTGATATTCCGGGATGTTACAAAAGAAAAGCCAATCCTCTTTCCCTCATTATTGAAGCCATTTTTGGTGCTCTTGGAATATTTAAAAAGACAAAGAAGAAAAAGGAAGTTAAGATCTAGTAAGCAAGTCTCCATTCTTCATCCTAGCACTCTTCTCGACCTTTTTAAGTGTCCAATACTCGGTTTTTCTCATGCTAGATTGCTAGATCTTAAGTTTTAGCCCATAATCTTCTTGTTCTTGATAGTTGGAATGGTGAGACTTCATAAAGGTTATGACTTTATGAATCTTTGGAACATTTAGTATGGTTGTGGGTTTGGATCTGAAGTATAGTAGAGTTTTTTTAGCCATGCATGGGATTTTTATCAAAAACCCATATTTTGGACCAATTATGGCTTCAAGGCATGCATTGGACATGCATGTCTATAAAGCACCTACCTTTATGTCAGATTTGGTATTGGAAACCCTTCTAGAGTGGTTGGGTTAGGGACTTTTTTGGATTAAGGGCTTAATGGTTATGACATTGTTGAATTTAGCTTTATTGGACTAGGGTTTGAGATTTTTGACTTTTGAGGTGGTTCTAATTGATAAAGTTGGAAACTTTATCATTCTAGACCATATTTCAGACAATATATGAGCTTTAGAGCTCTTGTAATAGAGGAAAACGGCTTAACCCATTAAGTTGTTTGAAACTCAGTGCCCACAGCGTGGCCTTAGGTCGCCACGATGTGGTGACTAGGAAAAAGCACGTTGTTTCGATGTATGAAGGCCACAACGTGGCCATGGATGGCCATGACATGACGGTTAACTAAATTCAATGTTGACCGTCGACTTCTGACTTGAGTTGACATTTGGTCAAACTCATAGTCTTGGAAGAAGAGCCGATGGTTACCATTTGTAATGGTACAGGTGGTGTGTAGCATTGGTATTTCTGGCAGTGAGAGTAGAGGCAGATGAGTATCAACTGAGAGGTGAGTCTCTTCACTGTACGCGGGGGTCAAATGCACCAATGACGGCCAACTGGATTATGTTTGTAGAATGATAGTTGTCCTCATGACACTTGTTGATATGCTAGTATGTGCTTGTTGTCTTTTTGACTTTTACCGATATGATTGTATACTTAGATGTGAGGGTGAAATATACTTGTATCGGTTGAAAGATACCCACGGAGTTGAAATAGATTCGGGGGTGAAAAAGACCCGTACCGGTTGAAAGATACCGAAGGAGTTGGAATAGACTCGAGGGTGAAATAAACATGTACTATCAAATATAACATTGTACATCCAGAAGCAATCATTTTATAGCATTGTACTTTATAAGATGATTTTTTTTTTCACCATGTCAAAACTTTTCTAGATATTTGAGAAAGAAATTATCAAATATAGCATTGTAAAATAAATAAGTTATTTTGCAAAATACCCTAAAGCAACAATGTACATTGAAAGCTCATTGCTATTATAAAGGTGAATGGTTCATGTTTCTTTATTTTTTTTTTTGGAAAAAAAAACATTTTAATAACTTAATCCTTTAGTTTTTTTCTTATTCCTTGACTTAATCTTTCAATGTAGTTTCATAAGTCATAATTTTCGTCTTTTTGATCGAACAAAATCTTATTCCATGTGCATGTATTTGTTTATATGTTTGTGTGGTTGTTTTGCGTAAAATAAACGAAATCCATTTCGATTATACCAATGTACTTTTAGAATACAATACTTATATTTATACATCACCGTACTTTCAATTTTTCTTATATTTTGCATTTTAAAAAAAATAAAGTGTTATTCTCTCAAGTATAGATTCATGAAGACATAAAATATTAGTTTCATAAGACAACTATATTTTTGCTATTATTAAATATTATTTTGATTTGTCTACCATGTAGTACACTTGTTATACCTAGTATTTGATAAATCATAATTCATTAATTCTTTAAAAAAATCGATTTTTATATATTCATGTTTTAATATGGAAGAATTCAGTATTTAAACTCATGTATGTGTAGTTTACTTACATTTACAAAACAAAAGAATAAAAAAAATTAAGGCTATCGAGTCAGGTTGAGCGGCCTCAAAGTCCAATACTGAAGGAATAAGAGCCTTTATGCCAAGAGCCTTAACCCTTAATTAAGCAAAATCATTGACCTTACATCTGGTTTGATTAGGACAGTATCACATTTCATCATAAAGAGTATCTAATTCTTTCTTACCAAATAAGACATCAAACTAATTGGTTCGGATGATCAATTCATTCTTTCTTTATGGCAAGCGAATAGCTAAAGAGCTTATGAAAGAACATTGTCTTCTCCTATTCTTAAAAACATCTTTAAAATAGTTATTAAAGAGACTAGCACTTTTAACAGGAAAAGCAAACAAATACCTCCTTTAATTTGGTGGCCTCTTCCTTGATAAGAATTAAAGAAGAATAAGAATATAGGACAAATATAATTATAATATAAGACCAGAAATCAAACATAAAAAAAATAAATAAATAAGAAAACTAATGACTTAATATCATATTTTACCTATTCTACATTTGAAGTTATTACTCAGTAAAATTAATGAATTATTAATGGCCTCTCAAATATTAATAACTTATAGCATAAAAGAAACTATGTAATTTTCTTTCAAAAATGATACCAGTTATAAAGTATATGTATGTTGATGTAGCGATATAGTCGACCGAAGAAGGGTAGAGAGTAGACAACCGATGAAGTTGTCAATAGCGGCTGCATTAAAGAAAAAAAAGGCAATAATGATGGAGATAAACCCAAAAAACATGAATGTAGTATCCGGAAAACTCAAAATCAAGGGTTATATAGTAAACAACGACAACGGTAGGAGATGTACCATCTCTAAAATTACATAGAGCAATTAAAGTAATAACATGGATTTTTGGTGATTGTTAGATTAATTTCATATAATTACCGTTGGTATTTTTTTTTTTTTGAAACAGCGGAATCATATTAAAAGCCACCACTAAAAGGAGAGATGGATAATAAAAAGAAAAGTACAAAAACAATTACAAAATACTGAAGCATAATCATACCAAATAGCCCAGTTACAGTTCTCGTATTTCCTCCTATGTTTACCCAACTAAACACCAAAGTGATAATATTATCCTCCAATTTTGAAGTAGAGACACATTTTGTTGACAACTTTGTCATTTCGAGCACGCTAAACACACAAAAGATAGACGTAGATGATGGCTAAAAGAAGATTTCTTTTCTAAGGGCAATTCCCCGATGAGCTGTGAAACTTACCATCCCAACAACAACCGAAGAGAATTGCTAGAATGGGACCTTACAATTCTAAGGTGTTGTTTGTTTTTTCTCTGCAGATCTGCGTGACAACTTCTGTCTGCGCCGCGCAGACGACGCGCAAACATATACCCTCGCAGAATGTTTGTTTTTTAAAAGTGTACAGACTTCAAAATGTCTGCGCGAGGTCTTCTTGGCGCAGACATGGACCAATGTCTTCTAAGGTCTGCACCCCTCTTTAATCTAAAAAAAAAACACGCTTAATTTTTTCTCAGTGCCTCCAACAACCAACATACATCTACGCCTCCCCCTCCATCGATGCTTATCTCCATCGGTCTTCTTCAACCTCTCTCCTCCTCCTCGTGCTGCCGACGCTTAGACTAGGACCGTCTTTTTCCTCATGACCGACCGCACCACAGACGCACTTCATTGTTGCCGGATTTCTCATATGCTATGCAATCGTTCATGCTGTTCACCGCCGCCAGTCGTGCCCTCCGTCTCCATCGCCACCTATCATGCCCACTGTGTCTCTATCATCATCGTCTCAGACCTCTATTGCCATTGGTAAGAACATTTTCCCTGAAATCAAATGGTATCTTCTAGGGTTTGTTGTACTTGCTAGAAATCAGATGTTATTGATACTGAAATCACATTAGTTTGCTGAAACATGAAAATCATATATACATTCACTGAAAATCGGATTTATTTGCTGAGATTAGATGTTCATAGGTGATGGAAATCATATTTATTTACTGAAAATATATATACTTTGCTGAAATATGAAAAATGTTGTTCGATTTGTTGAAATTAGTTGTTATTATTGCTGGAAATCACATTTTAGCTGAAATTTGATGTATATATTTTTGTTGGAAATCACATTTTAGTTTAAATTAGTTGTTATTGTTGCTGAAAATTACATTTTCAATTGAAATTAGATGTATATAGCCGTTGGAAATTATGTTTTAAGTGAAATTAGGCTTTATTGTTGTTGGAATAGTATTTCATATATGATGTTTTAATGCTTGTAATTCATATATTTTGTAGTTCATTGGTATTAATTAGTGACTCATGGATGCAGGAAAGCTATTTGATAAAGGCTCACATTCTATAACCACAAATGACTAATGGATTCAGGTTACTATTTGATGAAATGTTTTTGTAACATGTATAGAGAACCCTATAAGTTATAAACATTTGTATAATAAGTGAAATTAGAACACTAGCTAGTGTGAGGAATGATTCATGAATTGCAACTTTGTTTCCATGTGACGTCAAAAAGATTTGAGGTTTGATTTATATTTCATTGTTGTATAATTTGAAAATAATAGATTTTAGAGGTTAGATTTATGTTTGAGTGTTGTAATATTGTATGATTTGAAAATAATTGCTTTTAGAGGTTAGATTTATGTTTTAATGTTGTATAATTTTAAATTTTTTTTTTGGTTGTAGGATTTATATATGATTTATATTATAGCGTTATAAAAAAAATTATTTAAAATTTTTGTGTTGAAAAAGTCTTTTAAGTATAAAAAATAATTTTATTAAAATTTTAGTTTATTTCACTAGACTGCAGACGTTAAAAAACAAACAGTCTTCTTCTTGCAGACTACAAACGTTTAGTCCACCTCTTCTACTGCATATGTTTGCAGATATGGTCCGCAAACTGCAGATGTTTTGTCTTTCAAAAAACAAACAACACCCAAGTGAAGTATCCAATGCAAACCAGCAACCGAAAAGAATTTTAAATGTACAATATTTGATTGAATTAAAAAAAAAAATACAATGATGTGTCCATCTAAAATATTAAAAGAGTGTTCATTTAATAAATTCCCTAGACATCATTTACTCCTCCAGTGTCCACCCTTAATATACATACTTTATCTTGGCTCAATTTGAAAATATTTCCGTTAAAATATGTTACCATTGTAGTGTGACCGTTGGATTTTAAAGCTCAATTTGAAAATATGACTGTTAATATATGTTACCGTTGTAGTTTGATCGTTGGATTTTAAATATAATTACAATTTAGCCGTTATCGCATTGCTACTTAAATCCGCATGTGCAAATGAAACACCGAAAAACATATCTTTCCCCAATGACAAAAACGAAAAACATAGCACCAAGCGCTGAGAAAATTTGTGTTCTCGCTCCAACATGGACAATACTAATCAAAGTTGAAGCTACAAGCTTTTTCTACCATGTTAAGTGTTCATTGCATTTCAAGTGTAAGTTTTGTTTTATCTACATTGTGTAAGCTATGCTTCATCACAAAGTAAGATTTATCATATATCTAAGAGTAAATTACTTAAAAATTATATTCTTCATTATTAATACACTATCATATAGTATTGATTATGGTATGTAGACTTCAAGTTTAATGTATATGCTTAAACTTCATATGGTGAATAACTTGATGTTTATTATAACTTTTTTCAAGAAAACAATAAATCTCAGTGCTAGTCACCGGTCTAGCTAGACATGTTGGATAGCCCAATGTTGAAGCTAAATGCATATGCCTGAACATAGACTATTTTGGTAAGGATCGATGTTTAAATATTTATAGTGAGATTAGTATGATATTTTTTTCTTTTGAGTAATTGATATTTCGTTGCAGCCTTCTTTACATATTATATAAGATTTTCATCAACTTTGACAAATCAAAACTAATTACATTTCTTTTGAGTGATGGATTAATTGAACTTAATGAAAAAAGAAAACAGTATAATGAACACCAATAAATTCTAGAAAACAACGACTAAGGTATATATATACTATTATTATACTGTATTCGACTAAAATCCGTTTCCTTTAAAAGACCATGACTCTTTTTGAGCTTTCTTGATGCACACTTGCAGGCCGAATCCCGTTATACGAGATGGGATGGTTAAATAGTTGTTATCAGGAGTATGTTCCTTCCACTTTGTGGAGACTTCGGGTACACACTCCATCGATAAACATGCGTCCATGGATTTCACAGTCAGCCGATACACAAAACCATTCTTAAATGTGTCTGGTCCTACGCAGTCGACATTGAAGACTCTTCCATGTCCTACAACATCATGGTTGACGATGAAGATAACCTTTTCATTCCGTTCCTGAAGAATGACGTGCTTCTGGGTTGTTTCAACACGAAGATTGAAGACGGCATTGTAGACGAATTGAATAGCAGAGTGATGGCGACTGAAATGGTTGTACAGGAGCTTGCAAGAAGCGGCCAAGCCGCAGGAGGAATCAGGACAGAAACATAATGTATGCGGACATATGTTTTCATGCTTGGCTCTCTTGTGGTTCATCAATATCTCTTGGCATCCAAACTTCTTGTTCTTGCACTCTACTCGCAGTGATGCTATCAGCTTTTCCATTCCTCGACAATGCTTAAAGCCCTTTGGAACGCTGCATGAAGGACACTTGTTCTCTGAACGGATTAGGCAAGTATAGCATGATGTATGCCCATCATCACACTACAACAGAAACCAAATTAAATGATATATGCAATGAACAATGTTTCTTCTGATCTTGTTGAATTAGCAGCGCAAGGTTTAGCTAGATTAGATGTTGGAATTACCAGGAAGATCGGCGTACACAACGGATAATGACAGATACTGCAATTTAGCAAGTCTGGATCGGTGGCCACAATCGGAATTGCTTCACCTGCAACCTCCGGTACACCATCTGCCCCTTTGTCTTCCGCCTCAAGTCGTTGAGGATCGGAATTTGAATCGGAATCGGAATCCACCACTTCCAAGGGAACCATATCCACCTCTTGGTTCATCGCAGTAGATCGAGTGGTTCGCCGGTTCCTTCGTGCATGCTGAATCGGCCTTTGAGGCTGCGGCTGCGACGATGACTCGATGAACCGCGGCCGCTTATTAACGACCCCATATGCCCTTGTTATCTCCGCCTCCCATTGGCTGTCAACGATTCGCACCGTTGAAGAAGAAGCATGGCGGCTACTGTTGAGGTTTTGGATTCTGTCGGCCATTGATCTGGATTCTTTCTTTTTGAAATACTAAGATTCAGACACAGAAACACAGTACAGTCGCTGTCGAGAGCAGTGTTTGTTTTTACCAATAAGAATAAAAGATTATTTATACTCAGATTTCTAGGGTTCTGTGTTGGATCCTTTCATCATGTTCGATACTCACTGAGATTCGGGATTTGTTACTATAAATTTCAGGATCCAAATACATAGGCCCAAATTAAATATAACACCAACAGACTATGAATAATGTTTATATGTAGATATCGGATATTTGTAAATTTGTAATTTATTGGATTCTAAAAGAAAGTTAAAAGTTAAAAAGATCGAGTATTATACTACTATAGTCAACCATATGCATTATGCTTGCAGTTTATATACTTCAACTAATTAATGTTTTGATTAGTAGATAATTTGTGTTGGATAACCGATGAATCTAAAACAATAATTTGTAGGAATACATAGGTGAGATAATTTGAAAGAAAACTTCATTCACAAAGCAGATTGAAGTTTTCTTGTAGTGAAGGTATAAACAACGAGTCAATGATAGTGATAGAACAAACATACTCCCTTTTAATTAGAAATTATCATCATCACGTTAGAGTGAGACTATGAAAGTGTCTTTGTTTTTGTAATGAAGTTTTATGTTGGATTTGGATATATATCTACTTTTATCGGGTCATGTTTAGAATTTTTAAAAATAATTATAACGTTCACATTTGTTAACGGTCATAAATTTTATGACGACAAAAATTATGTAAAATCACTTTATATTATAATTTTGTAGTTAAATTTTTTTATTTTGTAAAATCAGTTTATTTAAATTTTATTTTATTATAACAACTTGCATATGTTAAAAAAACAAACTTTTATTATATAATAAAAGTCTGTTTTTTTAACATATGCAAGTTGTTATAATAAAATAAAATTTAAATAAACTGATTTTACAAACTAAAAAAATTTAACTGCAAAATTATAATATAAAGTGATTTTACTCTTCAACCATTCCAATATAAAGGATTAGTCAATCAAATAATAGATATAGACTATAGCCGTTTGGTCCGCCTCTTATTACAAGTTATAGTCATTTGGTCCACCTACATAATCTAATTATTATCAATCAACATCAGTATGCATCCTCAATGCGGCATTTGTGCTATAAGGATCAAAAGAAAGCAAATGAAAAAAATACAAGGACCAAATGTGTCCAACTCAAAAATAAAGTCGTCTAAGAGAGAAGATGAATTTAGGATTAAATAGCAAGAAAGATATGTTACGTGTGAACATCTAAGTCATCTATTCATAACAAATTGACATCAATATGAAATGTTAATACCATGCTAGTGGTATAAGGAGAAAAATACCACCATTATAAAAGAACAAAAATAACCATCATTTTTCTGTTTTTGAAAAATAATAATTTTCTCCGATACTATTATTCCAGAGTACTGCCATTCTGGAGAGTTTTTATTTTTTTTTAGTTCTTTTATTTAATTTTCAAAGAATATTGTTTTTTTTCGAATGCTACGTTTCATGGTGTTTAATTTCACCGTTTTTCAATGAAATATCTAATTTGACAAAACTGCACAAATGGTTCCTGTGGTTTGCTGAAAATTGCGACTTTGGTCTAAAAAGTTTTGGACTAGCACCACAGGTCCAAAATTTTCATTTTCTTGCGAGTTTGGTCCAATTTACTTTAACAATTTTCGTAATGACGATTTTACCCTTCTTTTTTGTTTTTTTTCAGTTATTTATTTATTTAATAATTAAAATAAAATTAAAAAAGGAAATAATTCTTTCTCTCTCTCTCTCTCTCTCTCTCTCTCGATCAAGGGTTCCAGACTTCCAAGATTCACTCTTCTCTCTCTTGTTTCTTGGAAACTCGGATGATGTTCTTCAAACTTCATACATTCCTAAACACCAAAATTGAATTTAAACCTATCGATTTCTATCAAGCAAAACGAAACACCAACCTAAAGCTATTGATTTAAACTCATCGATTTCTATCAAGAAAAACAAACAAACACCCATGGATCCCCTATAAAACATTAACCCCAAAAATCATTTCCGTTCATAAATTTCTGTCAAGAATCAATCCCAAACACCTACTTAACCCTATCAATTTTTATCAAAAAAACGAAGAAGAAGAAGTAAACAACCTGTAAGCATTCGACCAACCTACGAGCCTCCCCACCTGCACTGATGTTTCATCGCTCCTTCCCTCCTCCCCCTCGTGATCCTCAGCTGGAGCAGAAACAAGCAACCAAGAGCTGCTTTAGCAGCCCTCGCTGAACCCACCAAGTTCGACGACAGCCTCACTGCCCTGTTCTTCTTCCCTTCTTTGGTTCACTCAAACAACGAGGGTGTTTCCCCTTACTCATGCACAACACTTCGAAATCACAGCCGCTCGCTGTTTCTTTCCACCTGGAAACTTCTCCCTCCTCACGATCTGCAATCGCCGATACCTCCCTGGTCCCTTTTTTGGCCTTCGACAAGCAAGGAACCAAGGATCGAACCCCCCAAAATCGAATTTGGTGTTCGATTTCTCCTCTACTTGCAATGACGCTTCCGTTCCTTCTGCTGCCTTGTGTTCATACGTGTTTATCCATTGCCCGATCATACATTGAACATGGGAATGACATTAAAAGTCTTAATTTCATTTTAGATTGTGAAAGTAGAAAACATTTAGTCGGAGATGGAGGTAGTGGACGGTGGTGGCAGCGGACTGTGGTGGTGGAAAACGGTGGTGGTGATGGATGGTGGTCCAACAATGGCAGTGGGGAAGATGTTCTTGAGTTTATGACATGTTCGAGTTCATTAACGATGGTGGTAATCAATTTTCAGATAAAATTCAGATGAGAGAGAGGGAGAGTTATTTTCTTTTATTAATTTTATTTTAATTAAGAAAATATTTAAATAAATAAATAACTGAAAAAAAAAACAAAAAAGATGGGTAAAATTGTCATTACAAAAATTATTAAAGTAAATTAGACCAAACTCGCAAGAAAATAAAAACTTTGGACTTGTGGTGCTAGTCCAAAACTTTTTGGACCAAAGTGACAATTTTTAGCGTACCGCTGGGATCATTTGTGCAGTTTGTCATCTAATTTTGACATTAATACTGTATATAATTCATATTACTATTTTTGTTTAACTTTTTGTTAAATTAAGCAAATAATGATTTTTTTTTAAATTCCATAATTGTTCTTAAATTTCAGAGTTTTTTTTTTCCGAAATCTGACATTTTAGTATGGCATTTGGAATGCCATTCAGGAATCGGTAAAAAAATATTTTTTCTTGGTCCGAAATGTCTATTCTGGACAAAGTGGTTATTTTTGTTATTTTTTTGGTTATTATCTTCGGATACATATTAAAAAGTCTTTAGATTTCTTAATAATAATAATAATAACAATAATAATAATAATAATAATAATAATAAATATTCACCCATTCAAACTACATGTTATACTATCTAAAAATTGAAAATTATAGGAAAAAGGGATCTAGGTAAATAGGTAAATAGGTAATCGACATTGAAATCACTAGACACTATACTTTTAACAAACATTTAATGACATAAACTCGTTTTATGACATACAAATGTGTGTTTTCTAAAAATTGTTGTCTTTTATAAAAAGGATTTATGACATTTATATTTGTATGTCAAAAATTTAGTGTCACAATAAATAAATAAACACGGAGTATGTCATCAAATGTGCGTGTCATCTTTCTTAATAGTCATCTTATAATTTCCTAGCAAATAAACCACGTGTCCATTTTTTTCTCACAAAATCATTCACATGAAGCTTCACTCTTGCAACCATGGGCGGAGATAGCAGAGGGCTGTCGGATGCTCTGCCCCCCTCAATCTCCTTTAAAAGTCCAAACTATAGTATACTGGTGTATGTATAATTTGAACTCCACATAAGTTTTCTGTGATAAAAATACCCAGCCATATCTTTATTAAAATTTCAGTTAATATATAGAAAAGTAATAGGGTTACGACTATGAGTAAACTTGGGGCCCACAATTAAAATCTCATAGACTTCAGCACTTCACCCATATTTTAGTTATCGATTTACCTCCATTTACTTTAATTTGTTTAATTTCGTTAGTTTCATTATTAGTTCTTTTAACTGTCGATTAACCAATAAAGTATATAACTCTTATATATGTAATATTTTTTTACACTATCGTCCAAGACCTTTTTCGGACACAATAGTCCCCGTTATCCTTAAATTCTGGTTTCGCCCCTGCTTGCAACATCGGTGATTGCGACTCCTCGGGCTCACCGTGCCGACGAATGCGACTCATCACGCTCACCACGCCGACGATTGGGTTTCTACGTTCCTGCTCTACCCCCCCTGCTATATTCCATCTACTACGACTCCTCATGTTTACATGCCCTATGTCGACGGGTGGAACACAAACATTCTGACCAAAGTGACCATAACCACAACTTCAAATCATTGTTAATTACTTCATGATTGTTCCTAATTTCTACTATTAAAGATTCATGTAATCAAATGCATTTTAATGTGGCATTTTAACGGTAGTCAAGTTATGTTTGTGATCGATTTATGTTGATAAATGTAAGTCTTATAACAA
The DNA here is from genome assembly GCF_002870075.4 of Lactuca sativa. Taxonomy (NCBI): domain Eukaryota; kingdom Viridiplantae; phylum Streptophyta; class Magnoliopsida; order Asterales; family Asteraceae; genus Lactuca; species Lactuca sativa. Next base: position 171,056,491 of record NC_056624.2, on the reverse strand, counting down.
TAAAAAGTATTAGTTGTTTAAGATATTATTACCCATAACTAATAAATAAGTGAAAGGCGTAACTATGAACATAAATATGCATTGTTTTCCATCTTATATTTGAACATAAATATGCATTATCATAATTAATCATTCTCTTGTATGTGTGTGTATGCCCTGACGAGGCAGTGAGGCAATGTCCAAGTTTACAGGATACGTATTATCATCTTGTGGGGGTTTTTTCAACCTCTCAAAAATGCTTTTGTAATTCATATATTCTGTCATTATAGTTAACTAAAGTCTTATTGACTTTTATCTCTTTCGAATTTAAATATTCCATTTATGAAATTAAAGTAGTGTTCATAAAACAATGCGTCATTCAATCTAGATATTTGTAAATATTTGTACAAAAAAAATACATTGCCTTAGAAGAAAAAATATCGTACCTTAGAAGCGTATAATGTCATTGCAATTTCATACAAATTCTCCGTGGAAGAATCAAGTCTCGTTCTTAAACTCTAACGCCTCGTTCCCGAGTTTAACAAAAGAAAAGAAGAGAAGAGAAAAGAAAGTCGCAAGAGAAAAAGGAGAGAAAGGAAAGGAAAAAAAATTTCTTCCGTGTTCCCGAGTTGGAGAGAAGTGGAAGGAAAATGAATCATTTTGTTCGTTTTTTCTAAATCCTCCTAAATCGGAAGGAAAGTTAGGAGAGAAAGTGATCCTCCCATTTCGTTCCACATCCCCTCTTTAATGAAACTCGGGAATACCAATCTCTTTTATTTTCTTCTCATTTTCACTCATTTCCTTTTCTTTCTCTTGTTAAGTTGAACTCGGGAACGGGGAGTAAAGGTTTGACAGAGGAAAAGAGAGGTTCCATAAGAATTTGATTCCGTAACAATGGGACTGGACGCTGGTCTAGATGCGTTAAAGGAGACGATGTGTATCGGACAAAATCGTAAAGCCGTTGAAGCAAAATTCGACAAGAAGGCCGGCGACGCATATGTACGCTTCTCTCGCTCTCTCAATTGTTTATGAATCGATCGATGATATATGAAGTTAAGGAAGGACATTGATTGAATTTATCTGTAATTTGATTTCGTCCCTAGTGAAAGGCCTCCTTAGTTTAAAATTAGATAGATGTTTCGTGATCACTTGAAGGGATTTTGGAGATATTTAGGGCAAACGTGGGATATGGTTACGAGATTCCTTAGTTGATATTCTGTAATTTTGTATTTTCTGGTGAATATGCGTGAAACTGCTTCTGTTCTCTTCTTGATTCGCTTCCTAATCTTCTTCAATAAGTAATTCTCATCCGGTTGATTTAGGCATATTGGTTAACCGTTGATTCTGAGTTCAACCCTTAATCAATCTAGTTTACATCATAGTTATAATGGTGTGTGGTTCTTCTTCATGAGAAAATAATACTCAAAATTAAAGGATTACAAGAGTTGTCACCCAGTCCACGATCTCTTCCAAAGAATAATGATACCTAGGGAGCATCTTTCAACAAACTTAAAGAGCAAAGTACCAGAATTGCCTATGGTATGGTATTCAACTAAATTTGTTCTCAACTGCTCTAGGTTATTATTATTATGTTTTTAGTAATTAATTCCACACTCTTACTTTCATCAATAGTATTCTTATCATCATTCCGCCAAGTAAGTATCAACAATGTTTCAAGTAAGTTATTATTATGTAATTCAAAATTTCACACACACACACACACACACACACACACACACATATATATATATATATATATATATATATATATATATATATATATATCTTGCTGAATATTTTCTTTTCCCCTTAGACTACTAGGTGTGGGCAACATGTTATTACATGTTATCACACCCAAATTGTCCATCTCATCATCCTACTCATAATTTGGTGTTATAACACCAATGATGGAAATGAGCAACACCAAATAACATGGGATAACACATACTATTTTCTATTTATTTTTATTTATTTTTATTTTTTTGGATGTTTTTAATTTTTATTATTCTAACTTGTTTTATTTTTTTTTTATTTACTTCATATATTTCTAATTCGTTTTATTTTTTTTAATATATGTCATAAATTTATAAAAAAACATATAAATTAATAAAACATAATTTCATCAACTAGAAAATTAAAAATACCATACAAACTTAAAATAAAAAAAACATTACAAACTAAAAAAAAAACATTGAAAAAAAAAACACACGATAGTCATAATAATTAAAAAAAAAAACACCGACAAACTATTCTTCAGCCAAGTATTTTCTCTCTATCTATGCCTTCATCCTCCGTATTACTTTAGCTCGTCTTGGTGGTAAATTTTCTTCGTTTATCGTAAGAATTGCCAAATCCTTCAATATGTGATCTTCTTGGGCTTCTTGATGAAGGGAATCCAAATGCTCCAGAATATGGAATTTGTAGTGAGTTTTGCGAGTTTAGAAGGTTAATGTATCCCTCATATCCCGCAAAACCTAATGGAGTGGATGTGTTTGTCTTCGGAGGAGGGGTATTCGGGTTTTGATCCATGGTGATTTTTTGGATATTTTTGTTTTGATCCTTAGAAGTGTAAAAACATATATATATATATATATATATATATATATATATATATATATATATATATATATATATATATATATATATATATATATATATATATATATATGGGTAAAGTGAATATACCTAATAACCTTACATAAGCTTAGGTACCTAACATCATCAAACTACGTTATTTTGCATTAAATTTTTATTACAATCATCCAAGGTTCTTAAACTTCATCCCTAAACTTGATTTACTTCAAAAAATTTTGGAAATTCATCATTATATTTCTCCTACATCCTTTCATTTGTAGCGGTAGGATATGACGTTCATCAGGTGGTATTCGATAGAAAGACGTGATGTAAAAGAAAGATATTGGTGAAAGTCCAAAGATTTTGGAAGCAATCAAGTTATGGGGTTGAAGTTTAAGAACTTTAGGCAATTACAATGTAAATATGATAAAAACCGATATAGTATTATGGAGTTAGGTACCTAAACTTATATAAGGTTGTTAGGTATATTCACTTTTCCCTATATATATATATATATATATATATATATATATATATATATATATATATATATATATATATATATATATATATATATGTTTAAAAAAATTAAGTAGTAATTTTTTTTTTTTTTACAATTCACCGTTTTTAACGGTAATATTACCGTTTTTCAACGGAAAAGAAAATACAACGGTCAAATAGTTGGCGTTACGATACGTTACCATGATCATGGGGCTTGGCGTAACGCCCTACAACAGGAGCCCGAGGCGGTGTTTCCGCGTTATGGCGCAGTTATGGTGCGCAACGTCAGATAATGGCATTAGGGCGTTGCCCACATCCATCACTTTTAAAAAAAAACATAATTCAATGTTGCAGTATCATCGAGAGAGTCACACAGATTTGTACGAACATGGTGGATTTGGTCAGAAATCGGGCAGAGGGTCTGCTGCTTCTTTAAATGCTAAGGTTATTTATTTATTTTAATTTTTTATTTATTGCACATCATTTCCCTAACGTTTTGACCATTAAGGATTGTTTGGTATGAGTCAAAATCCCTGAACGATTTCAAACCTTTAAATAAAAACATTTTGTTTGGTAAGGTTTTGCGCAAATATATATATATATATATATATATATATATATATATATATATATATATATATATATATATATATATATATATATATATATATATATATATATGATATTTTCGGTGTTCATTTAGGGTATATATTATATTTTGATATTAGATATATCAAAAAATTAAAAAATCAATCTTGCAGCATGAATCACCTGAGTTGCACAAGGCGATCCACAGACTTTCTCAAGTTATTCAACGGACGTTAAATGGAGGGTCTACTGTGTATTCAAGTGCTATAAAGTTTATTTATAATTAATTCTATATATTTTTAATTTTCATTTATATGCTTTGCACATATTTAATTTGCTGAATCTTTAATTTCTCTTAAAAAAAAAACAATATTCCAATCATGTAGCACGAATCTGACTCACACAAGGTGATGATGCAGAATCACAATCAGATACATGCTGGACTTCATCAAACATTGGTGGAAGGGCCTTCTGCTGCTTCTTCAAGTGATATAAAGGTTATTTATAATAATAATGATAGTTTCAACTTACTTTTTGATTTCCATTCGTATATTATTTCATGACCTTTATGGGTTGTAGGACAATGCAAAGGAGAAGAAAAAGAGTGATTTAAAGTTTGATGTTTCTGGATGGGCAACCCTTGCTGTTGGGCTTGTTGCATGGACAGTGACGGTTCCAGCTCTATCAAGATAGTTAATTAATCTTTTATTTATTAATTTATTTATTATTATTTTTATTATCAAAACAGGATGCAGATGTTCATCTGTTCTTTTGCACACATCTAATGGAAAATTAAGCGGGAAAGATCAACCAAACAAATATCTTATGAGATTGGTTTGACTACATGCATTTTGAAGACCTGCATTACAGAGAAATATGACTAAATATTAAATAGGGAAACGAACAACTAGTATTGGTTTATTGGAACTGATGAAATGATAAAACCATATATAGCCAAAAGCTTAGGTTATCAAATTCAACAACTTCAATAATTAACTCCCCCCTAACATATTCCGTTTATTTAGCATACATGTGCTCAATGCCAATTAAAAATCCTACCAAATTATATTCTACCATATGTACACTCAAAATTAAAACGCAAGTTTTCAACACCACCATCAATATCTAACATTCATTGCAAAAAAGGTAAAACATTCAAAAATATTATTCAATACTTGAGGCCACTGATTGTAAATGAAATGTGCTCATGGGCTAAGTCGAATGGAAATAAAATTCTTCTATTCAAGGCCGACTTAATAAGGCTTTCAACTCAGTCAATTGGGGTTATCTTGATTCTATAATGGAGCAAATGAACTTTGGGTGTAAATGGCGTTTGTGGATAAAAGGCTGTCTTGATTAAGCTAGAGCATGGATCATTATTAACGGAAGTCCTACCGCCGAATTCACGATGTCAAAAGGAGTAAGGCAAGGGGATCCGCTTTCCCCCTTCTTGTTTATCATTGCAATGGAGGGCCTCAATGTAGCAATGAAATCAGCAACATCCAATGGTGTTTTTGACGGAGTCCATATTCCAAATTCTAGCATCTGTGTATCTCATCTATTATATGCAGACGATGCGCTATTCTTTGGGTGATTGGTCACAGCGTAACATCGCTCATCTGGCCAGAATACTTAGGTGCTTCTATGTCTCTTCTGGACTAAAAGTCAATTTCTCCAAATCTAAAGTTTATGGTATTGGCGTCCCACCCCAGGAGGTTTCTAATTGGGCATCACCTCTTGGCTGTGAACCTACAGTTTTACCGTTCACCTACCTTGGTGTCCCGGTAGGTTCTAATATGAATCGTATAGCTGCGTGGAAACCAATTTTGGATAAGCTGAAATCAAAACTCTCAATTTAGAAGGCGAAAAATCTTAGCTTTGGTGGTAGAGTCACTCTTGCTAAAGCTGTACTTGGAAGTCTTCCCACATACTTCCTGTCCATATTCGATGTCCCCACCGGTGTCATCAAAGCCATGGAAACAATTCGTAGGAAATTTATTTGGGGAGGCCCTACATGTAAAAATAGCATTCACTGGGTGGCTTGGGATAAATTGACAGCTCCAAAATCAGTTGGTGGTATGGGTATCGGTTTAATCCGTTCTTTAAACCTGGCATTACTAACTAAATGGCTATGGCGGTTAAAAAATGAGCCCCACTCCTTTTGGGTATTGATCATCACTGGAATTCACAAACTGATGGGAGAGTCTAACCGCTTGCGCGCTAGAAACCCTTGGAGTAGTGTATGGAATAACATAGTAAAAAACAGAAATAAGTTGGAGAAGATCAATATTCCCTTCGAAGACGTAATGCGTTATGATGAGAACAATGGCTCTTGGGTATCTTCCTTTGTTAAAGATGGTGAGAAATGTATAGCTGCTCTTCGAGATAGAATTGAAAGGGCCTCCTTTCCTGTCAATGACGGGAACTTCCCATGGCTTCGTTTAATTCCAAAAAAAGTCTTGGGCTTTGTTTGGAGAGCGAAGCAAAATCGAATTCCTTCAGCGGTGGCTCCCAAAAACAGAGGAATTGATTTAGCATCAACGATTTGTGATGTATGTAAAACTTCAGACGAAACGAGTGGTCCTATCCTTGTTTCATGCACAATGGCGAGGTCAGTACTACAATCTATTTTGCATTGGTGTGGGCTCCCGGTGAATGAATTTCAATCAGTACAGAACATCATCGATTATGCTTCCAATTGGGGTAACTGTCCCAAAAGGAAGGACATTCTAACTATGATATTATTCGGAGCCTTATGGTCCTTGTGGAAAGCCCGGAATGATCGAGTATTTAAAAAGGTTGATGTGAGTGCGGAGAGGATTGTGGCTGCTACAAAGTCCTTAACGTATGTTTGGGTGAAACATAGAGGAGATGAAACGACCCAAAAATACGACCCAAAAATTTTTGTTTTTAGAATATTCCAAACTGTAATCAGAGCATCATATAATAAAACCATGCGTGATGTATTCCAAACCATAATAGAATACTGTGCGGAAAACTGTATCATACTACATCAAATCAAAGCAACTAAATCAATCCCAGGCTAGAGCTAAGGCGGTGGTGTGTGCGATGCCATCATCCCGAGCTCTTCCCTTTGCTTGCGGAAGTACCTGAAACCAAAACTGAAACTGTAAGCACGAAGCTTAGTGAGCTCCCCCAAATTACCACATACCATACAATAATATATCAAACACATACGGGGCCTTGCCCCCTCCATCGGACCGAAGTCCGAAGCTGACTGACTGGGACCTTATCCCCTACATCGGACCAAAGTCCGGAGCTGACATCGGACCGAAGTCCGAAGCTAACTGGGACCTTGTCCCCTACATCGAACCGAAGTCCGAAGCTGACATCAGACCGAAGTCCGAAGCTAACTGGGACCTTGTCCCCTACATCGAACCGAAGTCCGAAGCTGACATCGGACCGAAGTCCGAAGCTAACTGGGACCCTGTCCCCTACATCGAACCGAAGTCCGAAGCTGACATCGGACCGGAGCCCGAAGCTGACTGATCATAGCATAACATATCACTAACATGAACACACATAATCTTGTCTGAGCCACGAAGGCATCAAACGTGCTAACTACTGCATCGTATAACATCCAGATACTACTGCTAGCTAAACGGGCCGGCATTGTGGCCTTAGACCCGTCCTACTAAAAGGAAACTCACCTCGTGAACTGGCTGCTGAGTGAATAGCTCTGAGGGCTAACCGCTGCTGCTCCGGTATCTCCCCGGCTACAAGTCCATAAACACACTCAATCAAATACTAAACACTGCATTGGGTAAAATGACTCTTTTACCCTTGGTCAAAGTCAACCCTCGGACCAAGTCAACTCTCGGACAAAGTCAACCCACAGTTGACCTGACTCGCCGAGTTGGGCCGCCAACTCGCCGAGTCCCTATTCTCACTCCTCGACCCTACCCGCTGCTACTCGTCGAGCATGGCATCGCCTCGACGAGCACTCATTCGATCCACAAACTCAGACAATCTTCATCCGACTCGCCGAGTCATATGAACAACTCGACGAGTTGTTCTTGATCCTAAGAAGATTGCCTTGGACTCGCCGAGTTGTATGAACAACTCGCCGAGTCTCTCCATCACTGAGTCTACCCTCAACTCGCTGAGTCCACTCTCTAACTCACTGGATTCACTCGACAATGATCAAAATGAAGGACTCGGGAACTCGCGACCCAACTCGCCGAGTCGTTCTTCCCGACTCGCCGAGTTGCCGCCATGCAACTGATTTTTACTCGATTTTGTTTGAATCCAACACATACAATTGATAGATCTGAGTCCAATAAGCTGATTTACCACGTAAAGTTTCCAACTTTACGTGCACAACCTCATGAATAAGGGAAATAAGGCTAAAAGATGCATAAAATGGGTAGATCTATGATTATTATGCAAAGTAACTCCAAAAAGACAGTAGATCTGGGCTCTACAACACCCCAACACTCAGATCCAAAGGTATTTCGACTTATTAAGACATTCAAGCAAACATAAGGCTTGGAACAAACATCAAATAGCTCTTAGAAGAGCTCAAATGGAAGATTAAAGCATATAACAAGAAAGGAACTCCGAAAATACCTCAATAAACTCAGATTTGCCCTTGGATCTTTGCAATACAACTCGTTCCCTTGCTTCTTTCTTCTTCTCCTTCTTCACACCTTCACAAAATGGCACCAAATCACTTATAAGCTTTCAAGGGAGGATTAGGGTTTTCTCACTGAGTTCACAGGGTGAGGGAGGCAAGAATGGGGCTATAAGGTGGTTTAAATAGTGGGCAACCCGGGAATTTAGGGTTTCACCCAGACGGATGGACTCGCCGAGTCCAGAATATGGACTCGCCGAGTCCCCGGCTCACGCGTGCTCGCAGCCGCGACCCTACTCGGCGAGTCAGGCTATGAACTCGCCGAGTTCCTCTTGCAAAACTCACAACAAAAACCAATAAATTAACATACCGGGAACGGGTCGTTACAATTCTCCCCCATTTGACTCAGACTTCGTCCTCGAAGTCTGCTACGGCTGGATCTGCAAATAACTCTGGGTAGTGCTCTCTCATCTCCTCCTCAGCCTCCCACGTCCACTCAGACCCCTTCCGGTGCTGCCACTGCACCTTTACTAACTGAATTTCCTTGTTCCTCAAGGTCTTGGTCTTCCGGTCCAAAATCGCGACCGGTCTCTCAATATAATTCAGGCTACTATCAACCTGAATATCCTCTAGGGGAACGACTGCTGATTCATCCACCAAACACTTCCTCAACTGAGACACATGGAAAGTGTTGTGGATCTGATTAAGCTCTTTAGGAAGATCTAACCGATAAGCAACCCGACCCACCCGGGCCAAAACCCTGAAAGGACCAATAAATCTGGGGCCCAACTTGCCCCTCTTCCGGAACCTGATGACACCCTTCCAAGGTGAGACTTTCAGAAGGACCATATCTCCCACTTGGAACTCCAAGTCCGAACGCCTCCTATCGGCGTAGCTCTTCTGCCGACTCTGAGCAGTTTGCAGTCTACTACGGACCTGCTGGATCAACTCAGTCGTCTTGAGCACCACCTCTGTGCTCCCAATGACTCGCTGACCGACCTCGCCCCAACAAATCGGGGTCCTACACTTCCTCCCATACAGCATCTCAAAGGGAGGTCGGTCAATGCTCGCATGGTAACTGTTGTTATACGAGAATTCCGCTAACGGAAGATACGTATCCCAACTGCCACCGAAATCTAGGACACATGCCCTGAGCATATCTTCTAGAGTCTGAATCGTCCTCTCGCTCTGCCCGTCTGTCTGAGGGTGGAAAGCGGTGCTGAAATGGAGACGAGTACCCATCTCGTCGTGGAACCGCTTCCAAAATCTGGATGTGAAACGGACATCTCGGTCAGACACCACTGATACCGGCACTCCATGACGTGCCACGATCTCACGCACATAGATATCGGCTAACTTCTCCGCCGATATACTCTCCTGGATCGGGATAAAATGGGCACTCTTCGTCAACCGATCCACTACTACCCATATCGAGTCCACTCCTCGTGCGGTCCGGGGAAGCTTGGTGACAAAATCCATAGTAATGTCCTCCCATTTCCACACGGGAATGTCTAACGGCTGCATCCTGCCGTGAGGTCTCTGGTGCTCCGCCTTGACCTTCCGGCAGGTCAGGCATCTCTCGACGTACCAGGCGACGTCCCGCTTCATGCAGGGCCACCAATAATCGAGTCGAAGATCCCGGTACATCTTTGTCGCTCCTGGGTGGATAGAGAATCGAGACTTATGAGCCTCGTCCATCAATACCTGCCGTACCCCACCCCAGTACGGTACCCATACCCTACCATGAAGCTTCGACAAACCCCGACTGTCGTACTCAAATGAAGCTACTCGGCCTACTATCCTTTCACACTTCTGCCTCTCCTCCTTGAGGCCCTCCATCTGAGCCTCCTTGATCCGCTCCAACAGTGGAGTGATCACCGTCATCCTCATACACAGATCCCTGATAGGGGCCGCCGACACCTTGCGGCTTAGGGCGTCGGCCACCACGTTGGCCTTCCCTGGATGGTAAAGGATCTCACAGTCATAGTCTTTCAGCACGTCCAACCACCTCCTTTGCCTCATATTCAAACTCGGCTGATCCATAAGATACCTCAAACTCTTATGATCCGTGTATATAGTACAACGAACCCCATAAAGGTAATGCCTCCAAATCTTGAGGGCAAACACAACTGCCCCCAGCTCCAAATCATGGGTAGGATAATTAGCCTCGTGAGGCTTCAACTGTCTCGAGGCATAAGCTATCACATGGCCTCGCTGCATCAGAACTGCTCCCAAACCTGTGATCGAGGCATCACAATAGACTACAAAATCCTCTACTCCCTCTGGCAAGGTAAGGATCGGAGCCTCGCACAATCTCTGCCTGAGGGTCTCGAATGCTGTCTGCTGCTCCGGACCCCAACGAAATACCACTGATTTCTTGGTTAGTCGGGTGAGCGGCACTGCTATCTTGGAGAAATCCTGAATAAATCTCCGATAATACCCTGCCAATCCTAGGAAGCTCCGAATCTCAGATGGAGACTTCGGGACCTCCCACTGCATCACGGCCTCTATCTTGGCCGGATCTACCAGAATACCCTTCTGGTTGACGAGGTGACCAAGGAACTGCACCTCGCGCAACCAGAACTCACATTTGGAGAACTTTGCGAAAAGTCGCTCCCTCCTCAAAACCTCTAGCACCTCCCGCAGGTGCTCCTCGTGCTGCTCCTGCGTCTTGGAATACACCAAGATGTCATCTATGAACACTATCACTGACCGATCCAGCATCGGCCTACACACGCGATTCATGAGATCCATGAACGCGGCTGGAGCATTGGTGAGCCCAAATGGCATCACCACAAACTCGTAATGACCATACCTGGTCCTGAAAGCAGTCTTCTGTACATCCTCATCTCTAACCCGCATCTGATGATATCCGGAGCGTAGATCGATCTTGGAGAACCAAGACGCTCCCTGAAGCTGATCAAACAAATCATCTATCCTCGGGAGTAGGTAACGGTTCTTCACCGTTACCTTATTCAACTCCCGGTAATCTATACACATACGATGCGACCCATCCTTCTTTCTCACAAACAGGATCGGCGCTCCCCAAGGCGAACTGCTCGGTCGAATGAAACCCTTGTCTAACAGCTCCTGCAGCTGTGTAGACAACTCCTGCATCTCAGGGGGAGCTAGTCGATACGGTGCCTTGGCTATCGGAGCCGCACCAGGAATGAGGTCGATCCTGAACTCAACCTGTCTCTCAGGAGGTACCCCCGGCAAATCCTCAGGAAGCACATCCGGGTAGTCTCGAACAACAGGAACATCATCCACTGTCGACTTGCCCTTCTCCCGGGCATCCAAAACGTAGGCTACAAAACCGGCGCAACCCTGCTGAACATAGCGCCTCGCCCTTGCGGCGGAACAAAAGGTCGGTCCTCGTTGTGGCCTTTCGCCCTGAATCACCAACTCTCCCCCACTGGGAGTGCGAACCCTCACTAACTGAAGCTCGCAATCAATCACCGCCCCATTGGGGCTTAGCCAATCCATACCCACAATAACCTTATTCCCTCGCAGGGGAATAGGTACCAAATCCACTGAAAACTGCTCATCAAATAACTGAAGAGAACACCCTCTGTGCACTCTGCCGACCCTCACGGTCCTATCATCCGCTATCTCAACCTCTAATGGACAATCCAGCTCCCCTGGAGCTCTACTGAACCTCTTGCTAAGCGCAAGAGATACGAATGATCGGGTGGCCCCCGAATCGAATAATACCAAAGCAGAAATGCCGTTCACAGAGAACGACCCTGAATAAAACATACAATCATAAGCAATATACAATCAATAATAATAAGAGATAAAGGGAAGATACATACCCGTCACTACATCAGGAGTCGCTCGCGCCTCCTCTGCTGTCATCTGAAACGCCCTACTCTTCGCCACTGGCGCATCAGCTCGACCCTGCCGGCCGTCTGTAATCCTCAAGGTAGCAGGGGCAGGTGCAGCCACCTTCCCTGCTGCAGCTAAACTCGGACACTGGGACTTTTTATGTCCCCTCTGATTGCACTGAAAGCAAATCAGATCTGACGCTGCAACGGCAGTAGCAGGAGCCGTACAATCCCTACTCAAATGTCCAACCCGACCGCACTTGAAGCAGCCGGAACTCCCTGCCTTGCACGCTCCCTCGTGCATCTTCCCACACCTACCACATCGACCGTAGCTCGGCTGTCCCTTGGACCTATGATCTGAAACCCTGGGCTTTTTGCCCGAACCGCCCGAACCCGAAACCGCCTCCGGTTTCCTCTGCTTCTCCATCTCGAGATCAATCTCCCTCTCCCGAGCTCTAGCAATCATATCTTCCAGCGTTTTACAGCTGGACCGGCTCACAAACTGGCGGATATCGCTCCGCAACATCTCATGATAACGGGCCTTCTTCATTTCCTCATCAGCTACATACTGAGGAACGAGAAGAGCCCTCTCCCTGAACTTGGCGGTGATCTCCGCCACTGTCTCTGTAGTCTGGGTGAGGTCCTGAAACTCCCTAGCTAGCTGTTGCACCTCAATGACTGGTGCAAACTCCGCCCTGAACCTGGTAGAGAAATCAGCCCAGGTCATGGCGTCCAATGCCGCATCATCCCCAATGGCATGCCCGACCTCCTCCCACCAATCTCGTGCCCTGTCCTTCAGAAGACAGGACGCCAATCTGACCTTGTCCCCCTCGGGACATCTGCTAGTACGGAAAGCGTTGGCCACATCTGCCAACCATCTGGTGCTCGCTATGGGGTCCCGCGCCCCATGATAGTCCGGAGCTCCACATGCCCTGAACTCCCTGAAGGTAAGGGTGCGCGACCCCATCATGGCCGCCACCTCGGCACGGAAGGTGCCCAGTCTCTCATCCATCAGCTCTAGAATCCCCTCCTTGATCGAACCGAAGATCACAGGAGTCTGCTCTATAATGATGCGCGTAATCTCCGAAGAAAGAAACTCTCGGGTCTGCTCATCCATGCGCTCATCCCCCGAGCCTGAACCTGATCCCTCCCCGGCACCTCCGCTGCCGGCTGCTGGTCTCGAACGCAAAACCACCATTCTGAAACACATCACAACTACATCAGAAAACAGAAATATCTTGAGGGATCATTGCTACTACAACTAGCTTCCTGGTCTTGTCTCAGCCTTTCTTGATTCGAGTACGGATCCTCTGCTTCCAGTAGTACGGGCCCATACTACCTTCCACATCTATCCGTACTTTCTTCAAGAACTGCCCTGACTCCACCAAGTCACTTCTACTACTACAGATCTCTGCTACTCTCATCCTAGGCTTGCCCCAGGGAAACCTCAGACTTAACTCAACTAGTCCTCAGCTGCTGCAGGTCTCCTTATGATGCTAATTAACCATCACCTGAACACCATCACATGTGACGAAGATCAGATAATCCTTCAAGTAAGAGACCCGTCCCTATAACGGTTGGACTCAAACAAGAGCTGCGCAATAGGGTCAGTTCCAGCACTCTGGGATTATTCAACCCTGATCACATGTGGTGTAACGTGTTCACCTAATGGCCAACTTCCATCACTCAGAACTCCCACAAAGCACGAAGCAGGCAGCATTCGGATAAAGGAAACATACTCAGGCAAAACTATTCTCAAAATGAGAAACTGATCTAGCATACAGTGCTAAGCTCATACTATCTGGCATAACCTAAACAGGCTATCCTACTGCTGTCTACTCAATACTAGCATGCAATACCCATAAAGCTGTAACACATAAAGCAGGCACATAAGGCATCCTCCTAGATCCTTAGTCCTATACTAGCATGCTATTCAACCGAAACTGAAACTGAACAAATAACTTGTATGGATAATTTGGGAGTACTTACTTGAGCTCGGCTGACCGCATGCACACACCTTTATCTTGTTGAAAATTCTTCCTTTCTAAGTATTTTCAAAGTTCTTTTTATAAAACGTTTTTATTTTAATAAAATCTTTCATTTCCCTTAGTTTGAGTTCAGATACACCCGGAAGTGTATCCAAATCCCTCAAACCAGGGCTCTGATACCAACTTGAAACGACCCAAAAATACGACCCAAAAATTTTTGTTTTTAGAATATTCCAAACTGTAATCAGAGCATCATATAATAAAACCATGCATGATGTATTCCAAACCATAATAGAATACTGTGCGGAAAACTGTATCATACTACATCAAATCAAAGCAACTAAATCAATCCCAGGCTAGAGCTAAGGCGGTGGTGTGTGCGATGCCATCATCCCGAGCTCTTCCCTTTGCTTGCGGAAGTACCTGAAACCAAAACTGAAACTGTAAGCACGAAGCTTAGTGAGCTCCCCCAAATTACCACATACCATACAATAATATATCAAACACATACGGGGCCTTGCCCCCTCCATCGGACCGAAGTCCGAAGCTGACTGACTGGGACCTTATCCCCTACATCGGACCAAAGTCCGGAGCTGACATCGGACCGAAGTCCGAAGCTAACTGGGACCTTGTCCCCTACATCGAACCGAAGTCCGAAGCTGACATCGGACCGAAGTCCGAAGCTAACTGGGACCTTGTCCCCTACATCGAACTGAAGTCCGAAGCTGACATCGGACCGAAGTCCGAAGCTAACTGGGACCCTGTCCCCTACATCGAACCGAAGTCCGAAGCTGACATCGGACCGGAGCCCGAAGCTGACTGATCATAGCATAACATATCACTAACATGAACACACATAATCTTGTCTGAGCCACGAAGGCATCAAACGTGCTAACTACTGCATCGTATAACATCCAGATACTACTGCTAGCTAAACGGGCCGGCATTGTGGCCTTAGACCCGTCCTACTGAAAGGAAACTCACCTCGTGAACTGGCTGCTGAGTGAATAGCTCTGAGGGCTAACCGCTGCTGCTCCGGTATCTCCCCGACTACAAGTCCATAAACACACTCAATCAAATACTAAACACTGCATTGGGTAAAATGACTCTTTTACCCTTGGTCAAAGTCAACCCTCGGACCAAGTCAACTCTCGGACAAAGTCAACCCACAGTTGACCTGACTCGCCGAGTTGGGCCGCCAACTCGCCGAGTCCCTATTCTCACTCCTCGACCCTACCCGCTGCTACTCGTCGAGCATGGCATCGCCTCGACGAGCACTCATTCGATCCACAAACTCAGACAATCTTCATCCGACTCGCCGAGTCATATGAACAACTCGACGAGTTGTTCTTGATCCTAAGAAGACTGCCTTGGACTCGCCGAGTTGTATGAACAACTCGCCGAGTCTCTCCATCACTGAGTCTACCCTCAACTCGCTGAGTCCACTCTCTAACTCACTGGATTCACTCGACAATGATCAAAATGAAGGACTCGGGAACTCGCGACCCAACTCGCCGAGTCTTTCTTCCCGACTCGCCGAGTTGCCGCCATGCAACTGATTTTTACTCGATTTTGTTTGAATCCAACACATACAATTGATAGATCTGAGTCCAATAAGCTGATTTACCACGTAAAGTTTCCAACTTTACGTGCACAACCTCATGAATAAGGGAAATAAGGCTAAAAGATGCATAAAATGGGTAGATCTATGATTATTATGCAAAGTAACTCCAAAAAGACAGTAGATCTGGGCTCTACAACACCCCAACACTCAGATCCAAAGGTATTTCGACTTATTAAGACATTCAAGCAAACATAAGGCTTGGAACAAACATCAAATAGCTCTTAGAAGAGCTCAAATGGAAGATTAAAGCATATAACAAGAAAGGAACTCCGAAAATACCTCAATAAACTCAGATTTGCCCTTGGATCTTTGCAATACAACTCGTTCCCTTGCTTCTTTCTTCTTCTCCTTCTTCACACCTTCACAAAATGGCACCAAATCACTTATAAGCTTTCAAGGGAGGATTAGGGTTTTCTCACTGAGTTCACAGGGTGAGGGAGGCAAGAATGGGGCTATAAGGTGGTTTAAATAGTGGGCAACCCGGGAATTTAGGGTTTCACCCAGACGGATGGACTCGCCGAGTCCAGAATATGGACTCGCCGAGTCCCCGGCTCACGCGTGCTCGCAGCCGCGACCCTACTCGGCGAGTCAGGCTATGAACTCGCCGAGTTCCTCTTGCAAAACTCACAACAAAAACCAATAAATTAACATAACGGGAACGGGTCGTTACAGGAGATAAAAGTAGTATAGATTGGAATTCATGGGTCTTATCCCCTCTTCTCTGTATTTGAACTACTGTATGCAAACAACCTACAAACAACCTATCTAGCTACTTGCTAGTAGGTAGATTTTCTTTATTAATAATATTGCCGGTTCAAAAAAAAAAGATAGATCAATATTGTAATATTTCGTATATAACCCAAATCAAAATTGAAAACTACAATTAAATATTAAAATTTATGTCATCTCCAAATCACTCACATTCGTAAGATAGTAAGAGCTCATCATGTGTTTTCCAATAAAACAAAAGATCACATCAAATTCTTGAAGTAATCAACTAGCATCGTACATCTCAAATTTGTAGAGAACCCTTGAAAGATAATCAAAACAAGGGAATAGAGAAAGCAAATGCAAACGTTGCAAAATGATGATGGAGTTAGGTTCCATAAAACAACACAAAAGTGGTGTTTGATCGAGTTAGGCTTCCATAAATTCACACACGACAAGGATGATCTATGATGGAGTTAGGCTATGTTTAATACATTATAACTACCTTATTTTTCGATTTTTTTTTTTTTGGATTGTCATGTTTGCTAGACCAAAAAGTCATTATAAGTTGGCAGAATTTCATATATGCCCTTGCTAAACAACTAAATATCATATTTACCCAGCCTAAACTCTAAATATCGTATTTGTTCTTCTTAATGTATTTTAATATCATATATACCCAAATCTATTTTTTTGTTAAATTTTATTGATTTATAATTGTTTTTTATAATCTAAAATCACTATAATTAAGAAAAACATTGTAAATTGACAATAATGCCCTTGGTCTAAATTCCAATACAACACGTTTTTTGCATCCTTTTCTTCCTTCCGATTGCATATACTTATTTGCCTATGTTCAACGCCGATCAACTTCGTATGCTACATCGATCGATTACCAGTTTTTATTCAAAGTCGCATATTATATCTGAGATTCAGGTATTCATCAGAAAGCAGAATATTCAATCATCTAGAATGCGAATTCCGTTTTTAGGGTTCCTAATTTCAATTTTTCAAATTCTTTTATAGTTGCGATCAAGATGAATTAACATGAATATAGATTCAATTGTTCAACTTCTTTCATGTCTCTCTGGCATATACTATCCCTAAATTTAATCACTAGTTTATTTCATTATGATTTTGTTCAAAGATATACATGCTTGAAATCGAAAGAACCATGCCTTCAAAAAATTTCTCAACGAGCTGCAAGTGGACTAAATTAGAATATAGGATATGTGAATTGAACTCCATGGGTTTTAGGGTGGAATTGGATTCCAATTCCGACCATTTTCCATGGTCTTCGACTCACACTGTTCGACATATGATTTTCCTCCAAAAGTTAGTGAAAAGCTTAATTTTAAATGGAGTTCTGACTAGAGAGTTTTATGATTCTATTTCTATATCTAAAAGAGACTTTCAGCTGTTGCATCTAAAGAAGTTTACCACTGATACCATTGTTGACTTTAACATCAAACTGAGTTTTATTGTTTTAGTTTTTATTAATTACCTGAAGAAGATCAAACCTGCTGATGAAAGTATCCATTTCTTCAATAGCTTTTTCTTTAGAAAGCAGGCAGATTTTGATGAAAATCAACTACAAATGTTTGAGGCTAAGGAATCTTTTGAACGAGTTCGGAAATGGACAAAGAAGGTGAACATTTTTCAAAAGGATTATATTTTTATTCACACTGCATGTGAGTGTTTATTATTCAAAAGGATTACATGATCATGCTTTCTTATTTGTCCTATAATTGGTATGTGGCAGGTTGCATTGGAGTTTGATTATTGTATTGCAATTTAGAACTGCGATCGTGAGGAATTACATGAATTAAATTTGTTTGAATTTGAGAGCCAATGAATTAAATGTGTGATTTGTAAAGGAAGGGCAATATTGTCCATTTGATTGTTGTTTTTAGTTTTAGTGATTTTAAAATGGCAAAAAAGGATTATAAATCAATAAAAATTAACAAAAAAAATATATTTGGGTATATATGATATTATAAAACATTAAGAAGGGCAAATACGATATTTAGAATTTAGGCTGGGTAAATATGATATTTAGTTGTTTAGCAAGGGCATATACGAAATTATGCCTTATAAGTTAACCACTTGGGTTGTGGTGACTTCGTATGGCATGTGAAAAATATGATTGATAACTTATTGACTCATATTTAAATCCTAACACTATTTGGCCATGTGGCCATTGAGGTCCGTCTGTAGTGACTTTAGGGCATGAGACTTATGTCTACAGTAGGGGATTAGTTGATGCGCGAAAGCTGGTCCAGAACCCTTGTCACGGAAGTTCCCTTTCCAAAGAAATACTTATAAGTTATTATTATTATTTTTTTTCGAAAGTTAGTCGGAGTAGTTTTTTGAGCAAGCTTATAAAGCTTTTTTTTTTTAGTTATCCTTAATATACCCTTTTCAATAACTAATTACAATAATATATAATTAACTTTGTTTTCATTTATATGTTGTTTCATATCTCTTAAAATCATAAATAAATACTTGAAATTTATGTTTTCTAAGAGTGAATATTTTTGTGACTTTAACCACAAATAAGAAAATGAAGATAAACCTAGAATAATTTTTTACTACATTTTAACCTTTTTATAAACAATACCTTATTTTATTAAGGGATAATGACTTAAAAGGGTAATATATTTTTCGATTTGTACACATTTGGTCACTGAGTTTTTTTTTCGTCCATATTTACCCCTTCAACTTGTTAAACTGTATACATTCAATCCTTATGACCGGCTACTCCAGGTTATCCGGTAAAAATGACTTAATAGGGTAATATATTTCTCACTTTATACACATTTAGTCCTTAATATTTTTGTACACATTTAGTCCTTTTTTTTTCTTTGCAAAATAAGTCATTTTTTTGTACTCATTCAGTACTTATGAATGATTTTTTAGTTTTTTCTCACGAAATCTTATGTGGTACATTCATTAATGAGAGGTATGAGCTTTTGATGCTTATATCCATCGCAATCTCGACTACTTGGTTGCTTAGGTCATGTGTTCTGAACGTCATAACTTCTTCATATGATCTCGGATTTTAACGATCTTTATACCCATGCGTTCGTATTTTAGTCTACTACATCTTTCATTTAGATTACTCCCATTAAAAAATAATATATTTTTACTTACAATTTTTATATCCATACGCGGTGGCGGATTTAGTATGGTCCCGGTGTTGCACCGACAACACCTGATTTTCTGTTCGCGGTGGAAAAATTTTCGCTTTTTTTTTTTTTTTTACGTTTATACCTATTTTCATGTATCGGCAACACCTACTATGTATTACTGCGTCTTCCCCTGTCCATACGTTTTTTATGAATGCATGTATGTATGTTTTTTTTATAAAATTGTTAGTAAAAAAATATTACATTTTAACGGGAGTAATCTTAATGAAAGTTGTAGTAGACTCAAAAAATGAAGACGTGTATAAAGATCCTTAAAATCTGATATCGTATGAAGAAGTTATAATGTTCAAAATACAAGACCTAAGCCAAACCTCAAGACTTACGTAACCAAGCAGTCGAGATCGCATTGGACATAAGCATCAACAACCCAAGCACCTCATCAATGATTGTCTCACGTAAGATGTCGTAAAAAAACCTAAAGAAATCATTCATAAGTACTGAATGAGTAAAAAAAGGACTTATTTTGAAACAAAAAAATGTTAAGGACTAAATATGTACAAAAATATTAAGGACTAAATGTGTACAAAATGAAAAATATATTACCCTATCAAGTTATTTTTCCCGGCTAACCTGGAGTAACAGGTCATAAGGACTGAATGTGTACAATTTAACAAGTTTAAGGGGTAAATGTGGACGAAAAAAAAACTCAGTGACCAAATATGTACAAATCAAATAGTATGTTACCCTTTTAAGTCATTATCCCTTTTATTAATGTGTATATATGAACATATAATTTTGATTAGTATAAGTAAACTTAAGGGTGACAATTTTCAACAAGACCCACGACACAACACGAACATAAAGGGGTTTCGAGTTTTTCTGACCCTCCAACCCGTTTATTATACGAGTTGTGTTTGGGTTTGTAAATAATTGTATTGGTTAACCTGTGAACCCGTTTATTTTATTAGATTAAAGAAAATAAAAAATATAATTATTAAATAAAGTAGCAAGTAAGGATTAATAAGTAAATATGTGATATTTAGTCTTTTCTTCGTGATCCATGAATATTCGTAGTGACAAGGGTGAAAACTCCAACAAGTAATAATAATACTACAATAATTTTATCAATTATTTGAAAAAAACGTTACCTAAATTTTAAAAAGGACACATGACATTGATCAAATCTATATTATTATGACATATATAACTTTGGTTTTTATTAGCAAAGAACTTGTATACATGAATTTGTTTTAGTTGATTGGTGTATTAGCAAAGAACTTTTATACATGAATTTGTTTTGGCTGCTTTGTTGAAAGTAGGAGTACTTGAAAAATAATAGGTTTTATCATTACATTTATCCTAGATATGATCGAAAAGAGGCCTAGAGTTAGGCCCTGTTTGATTTGGATCTTATTGGGTCAGATCAGACAAAATTGTATGGCTCGTCAGTTCCATATGTTTGATATGCTTCAGCTTTGCATCTGACTGGGTCAACAATGTCTGACTCGGTCATAATAAAAAAACTTGCTGACTGATTTTGATTGAAATCCATTCCACCATTGCCCTTGAACCAGCACCACCCTCATCCTCCTTCACAACCATCAATTTAATCCCTGGAAAGGGAAAAAGAAACACGAATAGAGCACACAACAGGTGGGGGTGATTTTGTGGTCTTCGATCGAGACAAGAAGGAAGGAAATTGAAGGTAATTATGGTGGAGCTTCCTCCGGTGATGGCAGATTTGTCGAGGAAGGAAATTCCACCACTACATCATCGCTTCAACCATGGGTTTGATGCTACACCTTCATGTCTTGACGACACCGACGCTTTACATCTCCGACCTTACCTTGCCTCTCTGTCATTACTTTGCTTCTCTTGGTTGGACCGATTTCCACATTTCTTGTCTCTTTACCTGGTCAACCGAAGGGCTCCAAGAATTGGAGATAAGTCGATGCCTCTTTTCTCTTTAATGATTCTTAGGGCTTTGAAAGGAAAAGAAAAGCCCAATACGGGCACTTGTTTTTTTTTTTTTTTTGGATTATACACCTAAAAATAATCTCATAATTACCATGAATTTATTTTTAAATTGTTATAATTTCATATATTAATAATATATAAATTAAAGATACTTATCTTTAGTAATCGTATATTTATATGTGGTTTAATAGATTACTAACACATTGTTGATTATTATTATTATACTATATATTAAAATTCTTGCATCTTAGCTATAGTACACTTGCCTGATTTTTGTCCCGTTTTGCCCTTATATTTTGCTTATGTTGTCTTTCACTGATCCCCTTCTATTTAATTAATTTTTATGTGTTTTTTTTTCTGGTCATTGACACATCTTCCTATTTTATACGTGTTTTTTTTCCCTGGCCTTTACGTGGAGTTTACCTGTTTTCGTCCTGTTTCCTTCACGATACTTCCACCACCTACCAAGGTTTCAAACAGACCTACCAAGGTTTCAGACAAAGAAACTTAGGGTTTCTTGCTGTCTTCCCCTCCATCTCCCTCTAAAAACGACCTCGGTTGGTCCATGTTGCAGTCCATCGCAGAAAGTACTGAAAGAAAGCAAGATCTCCGTCTATGTATTTTTGTATTCCCACGAAGGAATTTGCCAACAACTTCGATAATATGCTTTTAGGGAACCAAATCCCGTTTCTCGATCCTTCAATCTGAAGAAACCCTGATTCATGGCCTTACGCCTTACGCTATACCACATGTCTGTAGATGTTAAACGCTCACACAACACACACTCACCATCTCTCTCCATCGAACCTTCCTACCCCTATACCCCACAACCTTTCTACCCAACAAAAACCACTTACCATAGGGTTGGCTTTGTTGTATTTCAGCGTAAGTTACCGGATTTCACCACCACCATCGCTCCATTGACGGTTCCAACGCACAATCGATTCAGACTGGCTGCTGTGGATTTCGAATTTCCGATTTCTCTTTGATGTCGCCGTGAATATTTGATTTCAGTATGTGTTCCCATTACATGTTAATTTAAACAAACACATGTTAATTTTAGTTCTGTTGATGGTCAGGTGTAACAACCAGGAACTGGAACGGGGAAATCTATAAAATTTTGCACTACAGTCAATCAAGCACTTCAAATAGCTTTAGATTTTGATCCTCGGTACCTTTTCACTTTTGCTACCTCCTTTAATTATAATTATAATACTCTATGTCTGAATCCGGATATATTATTCCTTCCTTTTTCCGATTTTGTTGAATAATCATTTTTGTCTAATTACTCGATTCCTATGTCTAATTCTTCACATGTGGGCCATGTAGGTTTAATAGAATCCCCTCTTCCTAATGGAATTATAAAATTAGCATGGATTCTTAACTGATTTTTCATTTCTATTACCATATCATAAAAAATTAAACTAAAATGGGAACGAAAACTTCACATTTGGAATCACAGTTCTTAGATATTTGGGGAAGATGTGGGTTTTGGTGGCGTCTTCCGTTGCACAACTGGATTGGCTGATCAATTTGGTAAACATAGGGTTTTTAAGACCCCTCTATGCAAACAGGTAACTTCATCGATAAAAAATCTCTCACAATTTGACTTTTTAAACCAACAAAAATCGTCATGAACTTTTTCATTTCTTGAAATAATTGGGAATCTTATGATATGCCAATCACTACAAATAAAAAAATGGTGTTTCTGATTTAAGATTCGTTCTTTTACAACAGGGGATTGTTGGATTTGGTATTGTTTACCAGCAATGGTAAGTTCCTTAAAATTTTGTACTCGAAAATCCTTTTCTGCATCTTTTCATACAGTTACTTATTATATAATAATAATAATTTTGTAACAGGGGAATCGAGCTATAGCAGAAATTCAATTTGCAGATTACATTTTTCCTGCTTTTGATCAGGCATGTATCTTTATTCTCCACTATGCTAATTTATCACAGATTCACATCCAAATCTTTCAACATTTTGACTTTCGTTGGTAGCACAGTTGAGTTTCTTTCGTACTTTCTGAAACTTTTGTTGGTACTATCTTCCTAAATTCAGAATATTTTGGAGTTTCAATCAAAAAGGTTGCTGATTTAGGCTACTGGAATGTATATTTTGCAGGATGAAGTGGTTATATTACAAATTTAAGTAATTAGAATATGTATTTTGTAAAATACGCCTTTTCTTGGAATCTAAATTTTAGGTACCGGAATGTATATTGTCCTTAAATCCTTTTTTCATAATTTGGAATCAATCCAACACGAATGAAGAGGATTTGATCTGTCTTTCTATCCATGCCCACCACGTGTTTGTCTAAATGCCCGACTAAACCGAATACCCAAATAAAAAAAATCATTTTTCTTAATTTTGAGGGTTTATCTTGCAGACGAAGATGCAGAATTTGTGGAAGAGTAGCAAGCTTCCTGGGTATTTCCCTGTAAAGTTATTGAAAGTTAAGTAGCTATAAACATATAGGCAAAGAATCAAATCATATGATGACCCATCCTATATATGCTTATTCATATCCTTTTTAAAAGGACTGCATATTCATTTGTTCATTGTAGAATTCTACTCTTATTCCTTCCGTTATTTTGAAAAAATAAAATTAAAGTTCAATAATGAAATGAAGTTATTTAACTGTTACGAGTATAAATAAGGTTGATGTAATTACAAATGGGCGTTTTGTTCAGGTCTTGTGCTTCGATGGCGATGACTTTTTTCATAAAATCATCCTAACAAACTTCTACTTTGACTAATCTCCCAAGCAAAGATTACATGGAAGGGTATTTCTGGAAAATGTGGATGCTGAAAATCAAGCTCTTTTGGTTGGTTTTATTTTATCTTTAATAGTAAACGCACTTTTTGATTTGTTTCAATTTTTACTTATTGTAATGTCTCTTTTGTTCAGATTCTGACATCATGCTTTCTGAAAAGTTCTCATTTTGAAGAGTTCTTATGTGTAAAGGTAATACAACATGTTCTTAGGCAACTTATAAATTTATACTCATAATAAATTTGTATGAAGAACATTAGTATCTACCAAAAAAAATTTAAAAAGGAACTAAAAGTGTCATGGCCAATGACAAAATGGTCATCTTGCATGTGAAATAGCTTAAAAAGTTATACTTTTCAAGACAAGTAAAAAAGAATAAGTTATAATTTAGAAAATAGATTGATAGTAAAATTAAGAGATATTTGCATTATTGGTTGCTGTGGTTTACTGTTTTTTCCCAGTTTTGGTCCAAGGGCACGATAAATAATAATGGTCCTTTTTAAAAAATTAAAAGCTGAGTAGTTAAATTCAAGAGTAAATTACATTTTCGGTTACGAATATAGCTTAATTTTTCAGTATTAGCCCCAAAAAGTTGTCTTTTGTGTATTTGGCTTTTATTTGAGAAACAAATGAAAAGATCCAAAAGGGTTCCCAATAGAAAGCCAACAGATATAATAAAACATTATATTATTTTAGAGATTTTACGCATGTTGTTTGTGGCCCCGGTGCTATAGGAGTCTTAAAGAAAGAATTTGGCAACAATGGAAAGGTACATATCTACACATGTTTACACATTTTACTTTTTTCTAACTTTGGATTAGATGATCTAATCCTTTCTTTTTATTATTCGTGTTTATATAAATAAATTTAGATGCTTGAGCATCATACCTGACCAAACCACTATATATTCACAATTAATGAAGCTGCTAACAGAAATGTTGATCTCATAATTGGATTCTTGAACGACGAAAACATAAAGATAAAGTATTTTGTACTAATTTTAAGGTATATAGTTCTCTCTTTTTTCTAAAAATTTTTGACAATAGATATTAAAAAGATAACCTTATTGTAGGGTAATCCTGATTATAAAGGTGTATGCCCTATTACTCCCCCACAAGAAGGCCATTGCAGACCTTGAGATTTGTGATAGATGGTGAAATGTTAGTTTATCTGCTTGCAAGGGATTTGATCCTATACACTATTTTCATGGTTGACTAACCTTATTGTAAATAATTGGTGAAATATCTATATCTGGTGCAAAATATAAAACAGAGGAGTTTTTTGGCATCACTGTGGAAAGTGGAAAGGTGTAACTTGCCAAAAACCCAAAAAAAATTCCTTCGGACCCATGCCAAGCATGGTCCCAATCCTAGCTTCCAAAGTAAGCGAACTGAATTAATCAATTGTAGGTATGATTTTCTTACATTGTTTTCTGAGTATTTGACATAGTTTAAGAACATTTGTCTATTTTATTTGGAAGTTGGTTTTGTTGCTCAAAGTTACAGGTTCTGGATCGAAACTGATTAGAAAATTAAACCCCTATGACATGCATGCCCACAACGCGTTCGCTAAAATGCCTGAGCCAATTAAGGTACTCATTCCACTTTAGTTTACCTCATTCAATACTTGATTATATTTTATTTGGATTTTTCATGTATGTAATTTCTCTGTATGCTTGTACAATTATTCAAAAATTATATTGGGTTTCAGTTGTGATGATGATGCTGATGCTGTTGGAGAATATTAATTTCCCAAGTAAATTTTGGGTTTTAATGACCTTTTTTTTTGTTAAAGAAAACATATATTTTGTAGATATTTTCCAAAGTACAATGCTCCAATAGGAAGAAATGGAAGCATGTTGCTATCTATTGCATTCACACATTTGTATCCCACTTGCAGGCTGGAGGGTTTTTTTTTATCGATGTAAACATCCAGGAAGAACATTTAACAGATCAGTTGAGTAGTGGTCTGGTCCAGTTAAAGTATGTTCTTTTGATCTAAGACAATGTTCTCCTTTTGAACATATTGTACTTTTAACAATTCAACAACATACTTTGTACAACTAGTGTCACACTACAACATATTTGACTATTATCTATTTGTAAATGACCAAATTGTAGACAATAGCAACATACTTTACTGGTCTTAACCAAACCCCGCGGAGCGGGGTTTCACAGCTAGTTATTATTATTATTATTATTATTATTATTATCCATCACCGTATAAAGTATTAGGGTAAAATGGTCATTTTACATCGGTCAGCACATTCAGTCAGATATAACATCAAACAACATGGTTTCTTACTCAGTCAGGATATGTTACTCAGACAGACCTTTCTCAGTCAGCACTTTCTCAATCAATAATTATCAAACGGGGAGTCGACTGCAAAAACAAGTGGGTTGGATGCAACGAGACTTTAGTTTACCATAAAAAATCCGAGCATGAAAAGAAATGTCCCAACACTCCATGTGTCTGTCCTCTTTCCTCCTGCAAGTTTACTAGTTCCTCCAACATCATGTATGGCCATTTCAGATTCCACCATAAAGCTTATGCTACTTCATTCACCTACGACAACATTTTCCTTCTTGGTGTCCAGAGAAACTAGAAGCACATAATTCTTCAAGAACAGAATGAAGGGGTCATCTTCATCCTCAACCATGGCATTCATAAACATGGAAGAGTTTTCGATGTTGATTTCGTAGGTCCAAGTACATTTGATGATGCTTTTGTGTATCAGCTGACTGTAAAATACAACAAGACAATTTTGTCAATAGAATCTATACCGGAGGTCTACTCAAAGTGGCAGCAACATGATCCCGATAACAACTGTCTGATAATCCCCTCTGGTTTCTCGGAAGTCTTCTTACAAGTTTGCATAAAGAAAGCCCATCATGTGGTTTAAGTCATAGTAGCTAGGAAGGCTTTATGGTCTATAGCAATGCTTAAAAGATGGACTAGGGTGCATTTTGATGCAATTTTAGTAGGATAACATATTGATGTAAGTTTGTTAATTAAATATTGACCTGTTTTTAAGTTTGTTCCACTTAACACTAGGTTAGGAACATCAAACTTTTTTGAGGTTTTATCACTAAAGTTTAGTTTTTTTTCCCCTTTTGATTATGTGAAGGTAGTATAAAATATAACTTGTTTGCCTCTTTGACATTTGTTATGTTAGTTAGAAACTAATAGGTTGACCAACTTATGGTTCGAATGAATGTCAAATATAAATGCATCATACACATTCCTAGATTCAAAGAGATTAAATGGCTATTTGATAGTTGATGATTGAATCTGATTGATTAAAACTCAAAGAGGAAAAGAGGCATTCGACAGGAACTTGGATCAGAGGCTTCTAACTAACTGTGATATTAAAATGTTTGGTCTGATGGCTACCTGTAAGAGACATATCAAACTAGCGATGTAAACCGGTCCAGAACCGACCCGCACAGAACAAAGGGTTCCCGAACCGGAACGAAACCGGAAACCAATAAAAGAGTGAACGGGGAACCGAGAACCAGACCGAATACCACTAACCGGTTCCAGTTCGGTTCTACTAGAAAGTGTGGTATCTAAGAATGTGTTTGGAACCCAAAACATGATGCATCAGGGGAAACAGACCGAATACCACTAATCGGTTCCAATCGGTTATGGTTCAGTTTTTCGGGTAGAAAGCTCATCCCTATATCAAACAACACCTAAGACAAACTAAGATAAAAGTTATACAATGCAATAGATTAATAAAAAGCTAGAGCTATATCAGAGTCAGGATAATAATGTCCATATTAAACATTACGACCTCCTAGTCTCATTTTGGTCCGAGATTAATGTGATTTTAGCAAAAAAATTAGTATTAAGCATTACAAAACAAGCAACAATATGCATTAGCAATGTTTAGTTTGATCCAAATTAGTCGTTGAGTAGTCCAATTGGGTCTTGTACTTAACAATGTTTAGTCTATCCAGTCTAGTCTAGATTAACAAACATTAAGCATATTGACATTAAACATTAACAACCATTAAGCATTAAGAAACTTTAAGAAATCATAACCTGTGGTCTTTCGTACTCATTAAGCCTTTGCATACGATGCACTGATTCAAACATAACTTTACTACATATATTTAATAGACAGTTGTTTTCCCTTGAATGATTCTCAATTCATAAGGTAAATATATAGCAGAACAATACATATAGTGGTCCATAATACAATAAAGCCGAATAAATATACTAAGGCTAATACAATAACACATGTGCTAATATGCCCTCACAATTTGAGAGGGGAGGGGGTTCTTTAATGCTCAAACTGGAGCGAAACTCGGAAAAGAGAGGGAATGACAAGCCTTTGGGAAGGAACATGCAACACTCTAATTTGACCAATGGCGACTATTTCCCTAACAAAGTGAATATCAAGCTCCATGTGCTTGGTTCGCTAGTGCGGAACTCGGTTTGCAGACATATAAATGGCGCCGATATTGCCGATATTGGTGATGATGCACTGCAGAAGGCTTGGTGGTGATGCAATAAGAATGATGTCATCCACGTATATCAAAGGTAGCTGTATTGGGACTGTTCTACAAAACAAATAGAGAGGATTCAATTTTGCTTTGTTGAAAGCCAAGAGCGAGCACGTGACTGGCGAAGCACTGAAACCAGACTGATGAGCACTTTGATTTTCAAAGATTACACAATTTATATATATATATATATATATATATATATATATATATATATATATATATATATATATATATATATATATATATATATATATATATATATATAGGGTTAGGTTATTTTGTTTTCACTATCTATTGTGTGCCTGTATCATTGATTATGAACCAATCATTTTAGCTATTTTAAGAAAGTAATTAATGCATATTACATGTTGAAGATATAATAGATATTAATTACATCTTCAGCATTTAATAAGCATTAATTACTTTCTTAAAATAACTAAAATGATTGGTCCAGAATCGATGATACAGGCACACAATAGATAGTGAAAACATTTGAACCTAACACTATATATATATATATATATATATATATATATATATATATATATATATATATATATATATATATATATATATATATATATATATATATATATATATATATATATATATATATATCCGAACACTTTTCCTCAACTTGAAAAAAATGACACGTTAATGTTGTACTTGACTATTTGATTTTCAATATCTTTACATTTTCATTATCTTTACATATTCAAACACAATTTAGATGAATATCCAAACACGTTTCCTCAAATTGAAAAATATGACCATGTATAATGTTACCATAGTACCTTGACTATCTACTTTTTAATATCTATACATTTACACAAAATTTATTTGAATATCTACCATTTTCCTCAATTTTGAAAAATATTGACCATTATAAAATGTTACCGTTGTAACATGACCATTTGATTTTCAACACTCACATTTTTAGCCGCTATTATTTAAAGGATCATACACAAATGAAACAAAGACAAACATATCTCAAAAAATGGAGAAAAAACATAGCAACAAGAACAAATATATTTTCATAGTCATGCTTGGAAATATCAAATCAGATGAAGTTCTTTGCACTATCACGTTAAGTGTTCATAATATTTCAATTATAACTTTCCTTTTATGTCATACAACTTATATGTCTTTACAAACTAAACTTTATCGTATATCCAAAGAGTAAACTTACTCAAAAATTTTGGCTTC
Source organism: Lactuca sativa (assembly GCF_002870075.4). Lineage (NCBI taxonomy): Eukaryota > Viridiplantae > Streptophyta > Magnoliopsida > Asterales > Asteraceae > Lactuca > Lactuca sativa. Next base: position 171,026,483 of record NC_056624.2, on the reverse strand, counting down.
TTATAAAGCATTATCATAATGATTGTAGTAGGTAAACTTCAATCTAATGCATATGCTTAAACATCGATTGAAATAATACTTATTAATGCATATTGCAGGAAATAACAACCTACTAAACTCTTTCTAACAATATAAGCAATATGCTTCATTTTTACCCATACTCTGTCACACATTGCACCATTTGCATAGACTGTACAACTTTCCCCAAGGTGGGGCGTTAGTTTGCTTCATTTATGAATACTAAAATATAAATCATTTATGAATACTAAATAAACGGTGCAATGCAAGCTCGACCAATTCTAAGAGATGAGGAGGGTTTTGGAAAGAATTTGTGATCCAAAGCTTGGGGGACAGTAGAACTCTGTTTTTTCCAATTGTAATCAATCCCAACCAACCTCCAAGATTCTTGAGCAACAAACACTCTTCTGAACTGGTCTGTATGAGCTCAGACCTTAAAGAACCTGTTGTATTCCCAAATAACAAATTACTCCAGGTTTATATACCATATTTAAATCCATCAATGAATAAGGTAGAAAAGAATACCTTGGAATTCTCATAGCTTTCTCGAACTGTTTCTTCGATGAACTGTTTTGAATTAGCTTTCTCAAGGAAATTCATAAACAACTTGTGAAAATTTGGTTCTTTGCTCGCTCTGTCAACATGATCAATGAGTCATTCAAAAAGTATTCCAATGCTTGTAGAGACAAAGCCTGCATTTCTCAAACATTGTTTAACACCAAAAACAAAAGGTAACTTCCCAATACAAGAAAAGACAAGGAACCATAAAACCACAAGTACAGGAAAGGTAACCGCTCAAGATGGAGGTCAAAATTCAGGAGATGAAGCCATCATTGCCGAAGAGCTAACTACACTTTGGGGTATCAGATACTATATTTGAAATTAAAATTCATTTTTCATTGAACTTTTTTGAAGCCAATAAGATCAAACCAGGGCAATAGGTTCAATAAGATCACATTAGTCAATACTCTAGAAGATCTAATTCATCGTATTAATCGATACAGAGAAACAGATTCAATAAGAGCATATTGTCATGAATGGTAATGTAAATGATGCATTTCCCTTGGGATCATGGGTGGTGTATTGTTCCTGATCCAATTATGTGCACATTAAATGAAACTGGTTATACAGGGAAACAAGGTTAACAGTTAATACAACCTGTAAGGACAAAAAGAACCTTCAATTGCTTCTAGAATCTCCACCATCTCGAATCTTGCCAAAAAATGTTAACCAACTCAACAACGGAATTAGTAATGCTCGTGAATTTTGTGGCAAATGAAGAAACTCCTAAAAAGTCAAAGTTGCAGAGCAATAGGAACTCAAGCAGCTCAAGATTGGCAACAATATCAGATGATTCATAACCCATCAACAATTTTATTCCTAAAAGCAAACAAGGAAGGAACTTGATGTTTTTAACTTTAGTTATTAAGAAGTTGTTGGAAAAAATTAATGGTTTTATTTAGTGGTACATTTCTCAAGCCCCTGTTCTACATACAACCTAGAAGCACAAAAAAGACTCGTGATTGTTGTAATGTGTTAATCTACTTACATATTTATTTTGTCTAGAGGCTGTGATGAAGAGGTTAATTAGAGAAACCAAAACAAGTTTCAACTTTCAAATGTTGTAGGCATTGCATTATCTTTCTATTTAGTGTCTATTGTTCTATGGGTTTTCCACGTACAAGTAAGGAATGCGATTTTAATGCAAGCGAAAAGTTTTCATATTATGGTTGAAATTATAGACTGACTTTGTGCTGCGTTTTTGAAAGTTAAATTTGGATTTTAGGTGACAATTCATGCTCCGAAGCATATAGGCCTATCTAATTGGATAACATCTTCCGTTTTAGTGTCCAGTCATCCAGAGAAACCAGAAGCACAAAATAGTTAGAAAGTAATAGTCTGAGTAGCCCAATTGAATCTTATACCTAAACAATGGTCGTGGAGACTAATCTATTTTAACAAGCATTAAGCATTAAGAAACTTTAAGAACTCATAACTTGTAGTCCTTCATACTCATTTGATGCCTTTGTATATACCCTTCAAGATGCACCCATTCAAACAAATAACTTACCTACATGTATTGATCCACCATATTTCACGCCTCCAAACATAAAAGTCACTGAAGTAATTACTTCGATGGGGCATCATGTTCACATCCCTATTCTATGTACTCCCTGGGTTTGATCTCTTTACTTTGTATGCATATTCCCAAATCCCACAATAGTGATCTTTAACCCACCTAGGTACTCATTTGAAGCATATTTCTTTGCTCTCATACACTAATCCACACTCACTTTGCAGTTACATTTTCTCTTGATATCTTCCTTCATTGTCCTTAGAATTGTATAAGACTGGCGGATATATATTTGCTCTAAAAAACAATGAGCAATCCAAATATGCTTGACAATGGACCCGAAAACATAGTTTCTTCAACATACTTCTTCAATTTCTTATATCGCACACCCTCCTACACCTTCCTCTTTGGTTTCTTATTTTAGACACCTTAACAACATTTTCACAGGGTCAGTTATCTCAAGCATCATGTGGTAACCAATCTCAACACCGCAAATGGTTAAATACACTTTCGGTTGTACAATATTCAGATTTTGTTACTAAAATATGTTTCATTGATTTCCCATGGATGGTGGGATTGAATACACATCAACATTTTCTATAGATTTCTAATAATCTCATTGTCATCTTCTTGATATGCACTCAAAAGTTCATTGAAGGTAACGTTGATCTTCTCTTCCTCGCAAAGCAGGTGCAAGAAACGACCATCAAATGTTTCATTGAAGGTAGCCATATATATGTACGACTCTTTAAATATGGGCTTTAAATTGATTTGTTTCACTCGTTTCCAAAATCCAGCTTCAAGTTCAATATTCAAAGTAAAAAAATTCAGTTTTCTCAAACTTCAACTATGCATCATTGACACAAGAGTGCTATCAAATATTTATTAAATTATTTTTCCTATATAAATTCATTTATTAAAACATTGACTATTATTATAAATATTAGTGTTAAACATATGACTCTACCAATATAGCACCCAGATTACATTCACAGTTTAGATGAATATACACACACTTTACTCAACTTGAAAATCATGACTGTTTTAAATGTTACCATTGTAACATTTCTACATGGTTTTTAATATCTCTACATGTACACATACAATTTATATGAATATTGACACGACTTTTTCCTCAATTTGAATTTAGTTTACCGTTGTAAAATGTAACAGTTGTAAATAGATTGTTTGATTTTCAATATCTTTACATTTCCACAGACAATTTAGATGAATTTCCACCCTCTTCCTCAAATTGAAAAATATGATAGTTATAAATATTATCGGTGTAACTTAATATCATTATATTTAAACACACAATTTTTATGAATATCTGCACATTTTTTTTAATTTAAAAAAATATGACCGTTATAAAATGTTACCGTTGTAACTTGATTTTTTGAATTCCGTTATATTTACATTTACACACAATTTATTTGAATATCTACCATTTTCCTCAATTTTCAAAAATTTGACCGTTATAGAATGTTATTGTTGTAACCTAATCATTCAATTGTCGCTATCTTTACATTTACACACACACAATTTAAATGAATTTCCAGCCACTTTCCCTCAACTTGAAAAATATGACCGTTATAAAATGTTACTGTTGGAACATGAATATTTGATTTTATATACTGACGTTTTTAGCCGTTATAGCATTGCTATATAAAGGAGCATACACAAATGAAACAAAGACATACATATCCACCTATGTCTCGAAAATCGGAGAAAAACGTAGCAACAAGAACAAATATATTTTCAGTCTTGCTCGGAAATATAATTCAGATGAAGTTCTTTGCACTATCACGTTAAGTGTTCATAACATTTCAATAGTAAGTTTCCTTTTATGTTACGCAACTTATGTGTCTTTACAAACTAAACTTTATTGTATATCCAAAGAGTAAACTTATTATAAAGTTTTGGCTACTTATAAAGCATTATCATATTGATTGTAGTAGGTACACTTGAATCTAATGCATATGCTTAAACATCGATTGAAATTATATTTATCAATGCATATTGCAGGAAATAACAACCTACTAAGCTCTTTCTAATAAATAAGCAATATACTTCATTTTTACTCATACTCTGTCACACATTGCATCATTTTCATTGACTATACGACTTTCCCCACGGTGGGGCGTTAGTTTGCTTCATTTATGAATCGTAAAATATAAATCATTTATGAATATTAAATAAACAATGCAATGCAGGCTTGACCAATTCTAAGAGATGAGGAGGGTTTTGGATCTTTTGAAGAAATTGCGATCCAAAGCTTGGGGGACAGTAGAACTCTGTTTTTTCCAATTGTAATCAATCCCAGCCAGCCTCTAAGATTCTTGAGCAACAAACGCTCTTCTGAACTGGTCTGTATGAGCTCAGACCTTAAAAGAACCTGTTGCATTCCCAAATAACAAATTACTCCAGGTTTATACACCATATTTAAATCCATCAATGAATAAGGTAGAAAAGAATACCTTGGAATTATCATAGCTTTCTCGAACTATTTCTTCGATGAGCTATTTTGAATTAGCTTTCTCAAGGAAATTCATAAACAACTTGTGAAAGTTTGGTTCTTTGCTCGCTCTATCAACATGATCAACGAGTCATTCAACAAGTATTCCAATGCTTGTAGAGACAAAGCCTGCATTTCTCAAACATTGTTTAACACCAAAAACAAAAGGTAACTTCCCAATACAAGAAAAGACAAGGAACCATAAAACCACAAGTACAGGAAAGGTAACTACTCGAGATGGAGGTCGAAATTCAGGAGATGAAGCCCTAACTACACTTTGCGGTATCAGATACTATATTTGAAAATAAAATTCATTTTTCATTGAACTTTTTTGAAGCCAATAAGATCAAACCAGGGCAATAGGTTCAATAAGATCACATTAGTCAATACTCTAGAAGATATAATTAATTGTATTAATCGATACAGAGAAACAGGTTCAATAAGATCATATTGTCATGAATGGTAATGTAAATGACGCATTTTCCTTGGTATCATGGGTGGTGTATTGTTCCTGATCCAATTACATGTACATGAAATGAAACTGGTTATACAGGGAAACAGGGTTACTAGTTAATACAACCTGTAAGGACAAAAAGAACCTTCAATTGCTGCTAGAATCTCCACCATCTCGAGTCTTGCCAAAAAATGTGAACCAACTCAACAATGGAATTAGTAATGCTCGCGAATTCTATGGCAAAGGAAGAAACTCCTAAAAAGTCAAAGTTGCAGAGCAATAGGAAGTCAAGCAGCTCAAGATTGGTGACAATATCAGATGATTCAGAACCCATCAACAATTTTATACCTAAAAGCAAACAAGGAAGGAACTTGATGTATTTAATTTTAGTTATTAAGAAGTTGTTGGAAAAAAATTAATGGTATTATTTAGTGGTATATTTCTCAAGATCCTGTTCTACATACACCCTAGAAGCACAAAAAAAGACTTGTGATTATTGTTATGTGTTAATATAGTTTTATATTTATTTTGTCTGGAGGTTGTGATGAAGAGGTTAATTAGGGAAACCAAAACAAGTTTCAACTTTCAAATGTTGTAGGTATTGCATTAATTTTCTATTTAGCGGCTATTGTTCTATGGTTTTTACACATACAATTAAGGAATATGATCTTAATCTAAGTGAAACGTTTTCATATTATGGTTGAAATTATAGACTGACTTTGTGATGCGTTTTTGCAAGTTAAATTTGGATTTTAGGTGACAATTCATGCTACGAAACATATAGGTCTATCTAATTAGATAACATCTTCCGTCTTAGTGTCCAGTCATCCAGAGAAACCAGAAGCACAAAATAGTTAGAAAGTAATAGTCTGAGTAGCCCAATTGAATCTTATACTTAAACAATGGTCGTCGAGACAAATCTATTTTAACAAACATTAAACATTAAGAAACTTTAAGAACTCATAACTTGTAGTCCTTCATACTCATTTGATGCCTTTGTATATACCCTTCAAGATGCACCCATCCAAACAAATAAATTTCCTACATGTATTGATCCACCATATTTCACATCTCCAAACATAATAGTCACTGAAGTAATTACTTCGATGGGGCATCATGTTCACATCCATATTCTATGTACTCCCTGGGTTTGATCTCTTTACTTCGTATGCATATTCTCAAATCCCACAATAGTGATCTTTATTTAACCCACCTAGGTACTCATTTGAAGCATATTTATTTGCTCTCATACACAAATCCATACTCACTTTGCAATTACATTTTCTCTTTATATCTTCCTTAGAATTGTATAAGACTGGCGGATATATATTTGCTTTAAAAAACAATAAGCAATCCAACAATGCTTGACAATGGACCCGAAAACATAGTTTCTTGAACATACTTCTTCAATTTCTTATATCGCACACCCTCCTACACCTTCCTCTTTGGTTTCTTATTTTAGACACCTTAACAACATTTTCACATGGTCAGTTATCTCAAACATCATGTGGTAACCAATCTCAACACCACAAATGGTTAAACACACATTCAGTTGTACAATATTCAGATTTTGTTACTAAAATATGTTTCATTGATTTCCAACGGATGGTGGGATTGAATACACATCAACATTTTCTATAGATTTCTAATAATCTCATTGTCATCTTCTTGATATGCACTCAAAAGTTCATTGAAGGTAACGTTGATCTTCTCTTCCTCGCAAAGCAGGTGCAAGAAACGACCATCAAATGTTTCATTGAAGGTAGCCATATATATATGTGTACGACTCTTTAAATATGGGCTTTAAATTAATTCATTTCACTCGTTTCCAAAATCCTGCTTCAAGTTCAATATTCATAGGAAAAAAATTCAGTTTTCTCGAACTTCATTCCGTTATCTTAAATATACATAAAATTAAACCGAGCATCATTGACTTCAACTATTCATCATTGACACAAGAGTGCTATCAAGTATTTATTAAATTATTTTTTCTATATAAATTCATTTATTAAAACATTGACTATTATTATAAATATTAGTGTTAAACATATATCTCTACCAATATAGCATCTAGATTACATTCACAATTATGATGAATATCCACACACTTTTACTCAACTTGAAAATTATGACCGTTATAAATGTAACCATTGTATCATTTCTACATGGTTTTTAATATCTCTACATATACACATACAATCTATATGAATATCGACACGGTTTTTTCCTCAATTTGAATATCGTTTACCGTTGTAAAATGTCACAGTTGTAAATAGATTGTTTGATTTTCAATATTTTTACATTACAATTTAGATGAATTTCCACCCTCTTCCTAAAATTGAAAAATATGATGGTTAAAAATATTATCGGTGTAACTTAATATCTTTATATTTAAACACACAATTTTTATGAATATCCGCTCATTTTTTTTAATTTAAAAAAATATGACCGTTATAAAATGTTACCGTTGTAACTTGATGTAACATCCTAAAATTTAAGACCAAAAATTTCTTATTAATAAAACATTACTTTAAACAAACATCATTCCAAAACATAATCTGAGTATAAGTTTTCAAAACACATGTTTATTATCAGAGTAAACATTCTCAGGCTGACTACTCTATGGTGTGTGCCATGCGATCACCCCGAGCTCCTCCCTCCGCTACCGGAAGTACCTGAAAACAAAACTGAGAACCGTAAGCACAAAGCTTAGTGAGTTCCCCACCTTACCACATACCATGCAAAATCACATACTGCACATACTGGGCCACGCCCGCTATCCTGGGCCTCGCCCGCTATAACGACCCCGCCGCTCCAGGCCTCGCCTGGCTTCGAGCCCCGCTCGGATACAGATCTGTTTCACTTAGGCCTCGCCTGTCACAGGGCCTCGCCCACTAACATATAATAGCACATAAACATATCACATAACATTACATAAACTAAACATATACCAACAACTCTTGCTCTAAGGCCTCGCCTATCTCTGGGCCCCGCCCGTGTCCTGCTACTGATGAGTTATGGAACCTTGTCCATACTCCTACTGATAGTGAGATACGGGCCCAGCCCACCCTCACTCCTTTACTAACTTAGGCCTCGCCCGTGCTCTGCTGCTACTGAGATGTTGAACACCATCCACACTCTGCTATTAGTGAGATACGGGACCTCGCCCACACTCACCTCCCTACCAGGCACATACAAGTATCACACAGACAACAAGTATAAATTATCACATACACTGCTCCTTGGGCACCCGTCCTCTATCATTGGACCTCGTCCGAATATCATACTAGCATACTCTGCCTAGGGCTAACCCCCGGGTCTTCTACTCATAACTACATGGGCCGGCATTGTGGCCGTATACCCATTCATACAAAGGGAAACTCACCTGATACTGCTGAACTGCTGCTGCTAACCCCTTTGACCGCTACCTGACCACTGACTCTGAACCGCTGCTCCGCTAGCTCCCCGAGCTACCAAGATCAACCCAACACTTAGTCTAACTGACCTCCAAAGGTCAACCAAGTCAACTCTGGTCAAAGTCAATGTCCTGGTCAAAGTCAACCTTCCAGGTCAACCCTACTCGCCGAGTTCATAAGTACAGATTCCTTCCACTCGCGACTCTACTCGCCGAGTCAGCCCCTGACTCGCCGAGTCTACTGATTCCCGATTCCTGTCCTGTCCAACTCACTGAGTCCTGGCTCGACTCGCTGACTCGAGACTTAACTCGAAGGGTTTGGGACCACGCGACCTGACTCGCCGAGTCTAAGAACAGACTCGCCGAGCACACGGCAATCTTCATCCAACTCGCCGAGTTGTTCATCCAACTCGCCGAGTTCATGCCCATCTTCATCCGACTCGACGAGCTGTTCATCCCACTCGTCGAGTTCCTCCTCATCTTCAAGCTACTCGCCGAGTCCACTCGAAGGACTCGCCGAGTCCAATAAGATCCACTTACATGCAGAGGACTTCCGAGTCATGCACGAACTCCAAACCGTAGATCTACCCTTCCCAAGCCTATTCCCCACGTAAAGTTGCAAACTTTACGTGTAGAGAGGGAGATCTAGGCAAAATACACCCATAGCTAGGGTTTAGGACCAAGAGACTCCAATTTCCACCCAATGGCTGATACTTTATGGGATTCTAAACCAAAACAAGCATGGATCTGAGGTAGCAACCTCAGATCTGGACTTCAAACTCGAGATTGACCTTAAACATGGCTTAAAAGCCCCAAAACTCATATCCAAAGAAGATCTAAAGGAGGGAAACGAATTGATACCTTCCAATGCTCTGAAATACTCCCCAAACTTCAGATCCAAGACCACTCCTTGATGCTTCAAAGATTCCCACTCCTTCTTCTTCCTTAAAACCACTCAAAAATGGCTAAAAGCTTGAATGAACACAATGGGGGCTTAGGGTGCGGCGTTCTGGGTGTGAGAGGCTGTAAAGGAGCCCTAGGAAGAAGATTGAGACGTTTAAATAGGCTCCAAGCCCCGGATTTAGGGTTTTCCTCGCACAGACCAGACTTGCCGAGTTGACTTGGCCGACTCGCCGAGTTGGTCACTTACTCCTCGACCCGGATCCCGCTCCGACTCGCCGAGTCCTTCCTTGGACTCATCGAGTCCCTCTTAAATTTAGGGTTTCCTTTACTTTCTTGGCTTTCAAAATCCTGGGTGTTACAACTCTCCCCCACTTAAACTGAACTTCGTCCTCGAAGTTTACCATGGCCCACCGCCTGCGATCTACCTCCAATACCCAACACCAGCCGCCTACAAGCGTTGGTCTTCCACCGAGTACTGCACTGAACCCGAAGAGGTTCTCCACTTCTTTCCTTGTGTAAATCCCTTGCCTTCCCAAGGCAAAGCCTCATAACCGACTTTTCCTCCAACACTGTGAAGGTCCTATCCTTCACTAACTCCACCACCTCCCTGCTATTCCCAGAACGGGTCATCACCGTCAGCACTCCCTGACACTCCTTCCTGCCAACACTTGGTGTCGAACACCCCTCGACTCAACTAACTGAATTCCACCATACGCTGTATACTCACACTGCCACCGACTGGCGATTCAGCTATTCCTCGACTGACTTCCTGATAAACTGGGACCGCCCTGGTCCCTACCAACCTATCAATGACTGGATTACCGGCTCCCACCGGTAGCTAGTCCCAACATCATCACTAGTCGCTCTCAGCGACTTCCAAAGAAACCTCGACCGCCTATAACTGCTCAATCAATCCTGCCATCCAGGCACTACAAACCTGAGATCCTCGATCCCCTAACTTGACACTAAGGTCCCTACCAGGTCCCACCTGAGCTGCTAGAACTCACGGGCCTCGCCCACGGGTCCCACCCGCCTCTATCCTTCTAGTCTCACTAGTCTAGTCACCCTCGCTCGGGCCTCGCCCACGGGTCTCACCCAACCATACTACTAAGCAACCCCGCTCCCAGGTCTCATCTACACTGCTAATCTCATACGGGCCTCGCCCATGGGTCTCACCCAACTATATCCTGGAGCGGCCTCTCCCAAGGTCTCACCTCACTAGAGTTATACAGGCAACCCCCTATCATTCTCATCCACTTACCCAATCTTGATCCCTACCTGATCACTAGGAGATAAGGGCCTCGCCCCAACTCCACTAACGGAGCTACTAAGGAATGCTACAGCTTACCCGTAGTCTTACATCACCAACCATTGCCGACTGCTAGTGAATGCTACGGCTGCCCCGTAGTCTTACAACACTTCCACTACTGACTGCTAATACGAAGGCACCCACGTGCCATCAGCTGCTCAAGATCCTTATTCCGACTCCCACGAGTCCTTCGGGCGATCCACAACCTGAATTCTCACCCATAACTAACCATTACCCTCTCACGCACTAGCTGATGTGGAGTTTCTCAAACTCACAACCCTGAAATCCTTAATCCATCAAACGTTGAACTACTTCTCTTCCCTCTCGGAGGTCACGTACTCATTATGGGTCTGCGTGCTCCTCTCAGGCACACCCGGAGGATTCTCCCCCACTTCGATCCTGCTTACCCCTTGCTGCTCAATACTCAAAGAGATCCCGATCTTTGCTACCATTCCATAACCCATCTACTGAGGAACCCAAGCCCGCCATAGCTAGGGATTTAGCCAATCCATCACAATCACTGCACCACTCTGAACTAGCGAAACGTACCAATTCCCTCCCAAGCATGCTACAGTTACTGCCTCCTTCGAAACCTTCTTCAATAGAGCACATCCCCTAACTACCATACAAATATCCAAGGTATGCAGATGGCATATAACTCGATCACAATCAACCAATCAAAATAAAATACTCATACCGATAATGATGCAGAACCATAACAATGAAATCATGCACAAAATAAAAGAACTGAGAATGGAAATTGCATACCTGCAACGTCCGGCGATGCTCGCATCTCCAAGGTCGTCATCTGAAAAGCCCTACTCCCTGCTGCAGGTCCCTCTACCCGGCCTTGACGGCCGTCCGTGATCCTCAAGGTTGCAGGGGCGGGTGCCATCACCCGTCCTGCCGAAGACAAACTGGGGCACTGAGCCTTCTTGTGACCCCGCTGGTTGCAATGAAAACATAACATGTCAAATCCCTGCGCGGCGGTAACAGTACAATGCCTGCTAAAATGACCAGTCCGACCGCACTTGAAGCAGCCAGACTCACCACCGCTACCACTCCTGCACGCACCCCCGTGCGCCCTGCCACACTTTCCGCACCGACTGCGGTCCTGATGATCCCTCGATCTCGAATCTGATCCCTTGGGCCTTTTGCCCGAACCCGCTGATACCTGAACCTCATCCGGCTTCCTCTTTCGGATCTGCTCCAAATCAATTTCCCTTTCCCTAGCCCGAGAAATCATATCTTCCAGCGTCTTACAGCTGGACCTGCTCACGAACTCCCTAATGTCGTCCCTCAACATCTCATGGTACCGAGCCTTCTTCATCTCCTCATCCGCTACATACTGCGGTACAAGAAGAGCCCTCTCCCTGAACTTGGCGGTGATCTCCGCCACAGTCTCAGTAGTCTGCGTCAAATCCTGAAACTCTCGTGCCAGCTGCTGCACCTCAATAATCGGCGAAAACTCCGCCCTGAACCTGGCCGAGAAATCGCTCCAAGTCATCGCGTCCAACGCGGCATCATCCCCCAAAGCATGACCAATCTCCTCCCACCAATCCCTCGCTCTGTCCTTCAAAAGACAGGAGGCGAGTCTAACCTTGTCCCCCTCGGGACACTTGCTCGTACGAAAAGCGTTGGCAACATCAGCCAACCATCTGCTACTAGCAATGGGGTCCCTAGCCCCATGATAATCTGGTGCCCCGCAGGCTCTGAACTCTCGAAATGTCAAGGTACGCGCTCCCATCAATGCCATCATCTCAGTACGGAAGGCTCCCAGCCTCTCCTCCAAGATCTCCAGTATGCCCTCCTTGACCGTGCCAAAGATCATAGGATTCTGGGCTAGAATACTGCGCGTAACCTCAGCTGATATCAACTCCCTCATCCGCTCCTCGAGCTGCTCGGTCCCTGAACCCGAGCCTGATCCCTCTCCGGCGCCTGATCCGCCCGCTGGTCTCTCTCGCAATGTCACCATGCTGAAAATATACCACAACCACTATCAGAATACTCATCACTGATGCAAGATCAAACATGCCCTAATAGGTTCCCGGTCTTGTCTCTGCCCTTCCCGAATCGAGTACGGATCTTCTGCTTTCAGTAGTACGGGTCCATACTACCTTCCACATCTATCCGTACTTTCCTCAGGAATTGCTTTGACTCCACCAAGTCCCTCAACCACTAATACTGCTCCCAGCACTATCTCATCCTAGGCTTACCCTAGGGAAACCTCTGACACTACTCAAACCAGTCCTCAGCTGCTGAAGGCTTCCTCGCAATGCCAATTAGCCACCACCTGGATACCATCACATGTGACGAGGCTCAGATAATCCTTCAAGTATAAGACTCGTTCCTACAACGGTTGGACTCAGACAAGAGCTGCGCAATAGGACCAAATCCAACACTCTGAGATTATTCAACCCTGATCACATGTGGCGCGTCGTATCCACCTAATGGCTAACTCCCATCACTCAGAATCCCACAATGCACAAAGCAAGCAGCATTCGGTCAAGGGAAAATCTAACCATAACATACTCAAGCAATCATATCCACATAGCAAGAACCTGAACTAGCATGCATCACAAACTCATAAACTTAGGCATAACCTAAACAGGCTATCCTACTACTGTCTACTCAGCACTACTATACAGCTCAAAAGCACAAATAACAGGCACATAAGGCATCATCCCTAGATCCTTAGTCCTATTCTAGCATGCTGTTCTATCATCTGATAATCATAACATAAACTTGTATGGGTATTTTGGGGTACTTACTTGAGCTCGGTTGATTGCATGCACCACACCTCTTTTCTCTTTTCAAAGTTCTTTTCTTTCTGAATTCTTTTTGCCTTTCTAAAACTGTTTTTCGTTCTCAAAATTCTTTTTACAAAACTGTCCTTTTCATTTTTTGAAAACTTTTTATCCGACCCCTCAGTTTGAGTTCAGACACACCCGAGAGTATGCCCGAATCCCTCAAACCAAGGCTCTGATACCAACTTGTAACATCCCAAAATTTAAGACCAAAAATTTCTTATTAATAAAACATTACTTTAAACAAACATCATTCCAAAACATAATCTGAGTATAAGTTTTCAAAACACATGTTTATTATCAGAGTAAACATTCCCAGGCTGACTACTCTATGGTGTGTGCCATGCGATCACCCCGAGCTCCTCCCTCCGCTACCGGAAGTACCTGAAAACAAAACTGAGAACCGTAAGCACAAAGCTTAGTGAGTTCCCCACCTTACCACATACCATGCAAAATCACATACTGCACATACTGGGCCACGCCCGCTATCCTGGGCCTCGCCCTCTACTTCGGGCCTCGCCCGCTATAACGGCCCCGCCGCTCCAGGCCCCGCCTGGCTTCGAGCCCCGCTCGGATACAGATCTGTTTCACTTAGGCCTCGCCTGTCACAGGGCCTCGCCCACTAACATATAATAGCACATAAACATATCACATAACATTACATAAACTAAACATATACCAACAACTCTTACTCTAAGGCCTCGCCTATCTCTGGGCCCCACCCGTGTCCTGCTACTGATGAGTCATGGAACCTTGTCCATACTCCTACTGATAGTGAGATACGGGCCCAGCCCACCCTCACTCCTTTACTAACTTGGGCCTCGCCCCTGCTCTGCTGCTACTGAGATGTGGAACACCATCCACACTCTGCTATTAGTGAGATACGGGACCTCGCCCACACTCACCTCCCTACCAGGCACATACAAGTATCACACAGACAACAAGTATAAACTATCACATACACTGCTCCTTGGGCACCCGTCCTCTATCATTGGACCTCGTCCGAATATCATACTAGCATACTCTGCCTAGGGCTAACCCCCGGGTCTTCTACTCATAACTACATGGGTCGGCATTGTGGCCGTAGACCCATTCATACAAAGGGAAACTCACCTGATACTGTTGAACTGCTGCTGCTAACCCCTTTGACCGCTACCTGACCAATGACTCTGAACCGCTGCTCCGCTAGCTCCCCGAGCTACCAAGATCAACCCAACACTTAGTCTAACTAACCTCCAAAGGTCAACCAAGTCAACTCTGGTCAAAGTCAATGTCCTGGTCAAAGTCAACCTTCCAGGTCAACCCTACTCGCCGAGTTCATAAGTACAGAGTCCTTCCACTCGCGACTCTACTCGCCGAGTCAGCCCTTGACTCGCCGAGTCTACTGATTCCCGATTCCTGTCCTGTCCAACTCACTGAGTCCTGGCTCGACTCGCTGACTCGAGACTTAACTCGAAGGGTTTGGGACCACGCGACCTGACTCGCCGAGTCTAAGAACAGACTCGCCGAGCACACGACAATCTTCATCCAACTCGCCGAGTTGTTCATCCAACTCGCCGAGTTCATGCCCATCTTCATCCGACTCGACGAGCTGTTCATCCCACTCGTCGAGTTCCTCCTCATCTTCAAGCTACTCGCCGAGTCCACTCGAAGGACTCGCCGAGTCCAATAAGATCCACTTACATGCAGAGGACTTCCGAGTCATGCACGAACTCCAAACCGTAGATCTACCCTTCCCAAGCCTATTCCCCACGTAAAGTTGCAAACTTTACGTGTAGAGAGGGAGATCTAGGCAAAATACACCCATAGCTAGGGTTTAGGACCAAGAGACTCCAATTTCCACCCAATAGCTGATACTTTATGGGATTCTAAACCAAAACAAGCATGGATCTGAGGTAGCAACCTCAGATCTGGACTTCCAACTCGAGATTGACCTTAAACATGGCTTAAAAGCCCCAAAACTCATATCCAAAGAAGATCTAAAGGAGGGAAACGAATTGATACCTTCCAATGCTTTGAAATACTCCCCAAACTTCAGATCCAAGACCACTCCTTGATGCTTCAAAGATTCCCACTCCTTCTTCTTCCTTAAAACCACTCAAAAATGGCTAAAAGCTTGAATGAACACAATGGGGGCTTAGGGTGCGGCGTTCTGGGTGTGAGAGGCTGTAAAGGAGCCCTAGGAAGAAGATTGAGACGTTTAAATAGGCTCCAAGCCCCGGATTTAGGGTTTTCCTCGCACAGACCAGACTCGCCGAGTTGACTTGGCCGACTCGCCGAGTTGGTCACTTACTCCTCGACCCGGATCCCGCTCCGACTCGCCGAGTCCTTCCTTGGACTCGTCGAGTCCCTCTTAAATTTAGGGTTTCCTTTACTTTCTTGGCTTTCAAAATCCTGGGTGTTACACTTGATTTTTTTGAATTCCGTTATATTTACATTTACACACAATTTATTTGAATTTCTACCATTTTCCTCAATTTTGAAAAATATGACCGTTATAAAATGTTATTGTTGTAACTTAATTGTTTGATTGTCACTATCTTTACATTTACACACACAATTTAGATGAATTTCCCACCACTTTCCCTTAACTTGAAAAATATGACCGTTACAAAATGTTACCGTTGGAACATGACGATTTGATTTTCAATATTGACGTTTATAGCCGTTATAGCATTGCTATTTAAAGGAGCATACGCAAATAAAACAAAGACAAACATATCCACCTATGTCTCGAAAATCGGAGAAAAACGTAGCAACAAGAACAAATATATTTTCACAGTCTTGCTCGGAAATAGAAATTCAGATGAAGTTCTTTGCACTATCACGTTAAGTGTTCATAACATTTCAATAGTAAGTTTCCTTTTATGTTATGCAACTTATGTGTCTTTACAAACTAAACTTTATTGTATATCCAAAGAGTAAACTTATTCAAAAGTTTTTGGCTTTTTATAAAGAATTATCATATTGATTGTAGTAGGTACACTTCAATCTAATGCATATGCTTAAACATCAATTGAAATTATATTTATTAATGCATATTGCAGGAAATAACAACCTACTAAACTCTTTCTAATAAATAAGCAATATACTTCATTTTTAGTCATACTCGGTCACACATTGCGTCATTTTCATAAACTATATGACTTTCCCCAATGTGGGGCGTTAGTTTGCTTCATTTATGAATAGTAAAATATAAATCATTTATGAATACTAAATAAACAATGCAATGCAGGCTCGACCAATTCTTAGAGATGAGGAGGGTTTTGGATCTTTGGAAGAATTTGCAATCCAACGGTGGGGCGTTAGTTTACTTCATTTATGAATCGTAAAATATAAATCATTTATGAATATTAAATAAACAATGCAATGCAGGCTTGACCAATTATAAGAGATGAGGAGGGTTTTGGATCTTTTGAAGAAATTGCGATCCAAAGCTTGGGGGACAATAGAACTCTGTTTTTTCCAATTGTAATCAATCCCAGCCAGCCTCTAAGATTCTTGAGCAACAAACGCTCTTCTGAACTGGTCTGTATGAGCTCAGACCTTAAAAGAACCTGTTGCATTCCCAAATAACAAATTACTCCAGGTTTATACACCATATTTAAATCCATCAATGAATAAGGTAGAAAAGAATACCTTGGAATTATCATAGCTTTCTCGAACTATTTCTTCGATGAGCTATTTTGAATTAGCTTTCTCAAGGAAATTCATAAACAACTTGTGAAAGTTTGGTTCTTTGCTCGCTCTGTCAACATGATCAACGAGTCATTCAACAAGTATTCCAATGCTTGTAGAGACAAAGCCTGCATTTCTCAAACATTGTTTAACACCAAAAACAAAAGGTAACTTCCCAATACAAGAAAAGACAAGGAACCATAAAACCACAAGTACAGGAAAGGTAACTACTCGAGATGGAGGTCGAAATTCAGGAGATGAAGCCCTAACTACACTTTGCGGTATCAGATACTATATTTGAAAATAAAATTCATTTTTCATTGAACTTTTTTGAAGCCAATAAGATCAAACCAGGGCAATAGGTTCAATAAGATCACATTAGTCAATACTCTAGAAGATATAATTAATTGTATTAATCGATACAGAGAAACAGGTTCAATAAGATCATATTGTCATGAATGGTAATGTAAATGACGCATTTTCCTTGGTATCATGGGTGGTGTATTGTTCCTGATCCAATTACATGTACATTAAATGAAACTGGTTATACAGGGAAACAGGGTTACTAGTTAATACAACCTGTAAGGACAAAAAGAACCTTCAATTGCTGCTAGAATCTCCACCATCTCGAGTCTTGCCAAAAAAGTGAACCAACTCAACAATGGAATTAGTAATGCTCGCGAATTCTATGGCAAAGGAAGAAACTCCTAAAAAGTCAAAGTTGCAGAGCAATAGGAAGTCAAGCAGCTCAAGATTGGTGACAATATCAGATGATTCAGAACCCATCAACAATTTTATAACTAAAAGCAAACAAGGAAGGAACTTGATGTATTTAATTTTAGTTATTAAGAAGTTGTTGGAAAAAAAATTAATGGTATTATTTAGTGGTACATTTCTCAAGCTCCTGTTCTACATACACCCTAGAAGCACAAAAAAAGACTTGTGATTATTGTTATGTGTTAATATAGTTTTATATTTATTTTGTCTGGAGGTTGTGATGAAGAGGTTAATTAGGGAAACCAAAACAAGTTTCAACTTTCAAATGTTGTAGGTATTGCATTATCTTTCTATTTAGCGGCTATTGTTCTATGGTTTTTACACATACAATTAAGGAATATGATCTTAATCTAAGTGAAACGTTTTCATATTATGGTTGAAATTATAGACTGACTTTGTGATGCGTTTTTGCAAGTTAAATTTGGATTTTAGGTGACAATTCATGCTACGAAACATATAGGTCTATCTAATTAGATAACATCTTCCGTCTTAGTGTCCAGTCATCCAGAGAAACCAGAAGCACAAAATAGTTAGAAAGTAATAGTCTAAGTAGCCCAATTGAATCTTATACTTAAACAATGCTCGTCAAGACAAATCTATTTTAACAAACATTAAACATTAAGAAACTTTAAGAACTCATAACTTGTAGTCCTTCCTACTCATTTGATGCCTTTGTATATACCCTTCAAGATGCACCCATCCAAACAAATAACTTTCCTACATGTATTGATCCACCATATTTCACATCTCCAAACATAATAGTCACTGAAGTAATTACTTCGATGGGGCATCATGTTCACATCCATATTCTATGTACTCCCTGGGTTTGATCTCTTTACTTCGTATGCATATTCTCAAATCCCACAATAGTGATCTTTATTTAACCCACCCCGGTACTCATTTGAAGCATATTTATTTGCTCTCATACACTAATCCATACTCACTTTGCAATTACATTTTCTCTTTATATCTTCCTTCATTGTCCTTAGAATTGTATAAGACTGGCGGATATATATTTGCTTTAAAAAACAATAAGCAATCCAACAATGCTTGACAATGGACCCGAAAACATAGTTTCTTGAACATACTTCTTCAATTTCTTATATCGCACACCCTCCTACACCTTCCTCTTTGGTTTCTTATTTTAGACACCTTAACAACATTTTCACATGGTCAGTTATCTCAAACATCATGTGGTAACCAATCTCAACACCACAAATGGTTAAACACACTTTCAGTTGTACAATATTCAGATTTTGTTACTAAAATATGTTTCATTGATTTCCAACGGATGGTGGGATTGAATACACATCAACATTTTCTATAGATTTCTAATAATCTCATTGTCATCTTCTTGATATGCACTCAAAAGTTCATTGAAGGTAACGTTGATCTTCTCTTCCTCGCAAAGCAGGTGCAAGAAACGACCATCAAATGTTTCATTGAAGGTAGCCATATATATATGTGTACGACTCTTTAAATATGGGCTTTAAATTAATTCATTTCACTCGTTTCCAAAATCCTGCTTCAAGTTCAATATTCATAGGAAAAAAATTCAGTTTTCTCGAACTTCATTCCGTTATCTTAAATATACATAAAATTAAACCGAGCATCATTGACTTCAACTATTCATCATTGACACAAGAGTGCTATCAAGTATTTATTAAATTATTTTTTCTATATAAATTCATTTATTAAAACATTGACTATTATTATAAATATTAGTGTTAAACATATATCTCTACCAATATAGCATCTACATTACATTCACAATTATGATGAATATCCACACACTTTTACTCAACTTGAAAATTATGACCGTTATAAATGTAACCATTGTATCATTTCTACATGGTTTTTAATATCTCTACATATACACATACAATCTATATGAATATCGACACGGTTTTTTCCTCAATTTGAATATCGTTTACTGTTGTAAAATGTCACAGTTGTAAATAGATTGTTTGATTTTCAATATTTTTACATTACAATTTAGATGAATTTCCACCCTCTTCCTAAAATTGAAAAATATGATGGTTATAAATATTATCGGTGTAACTTAATATCTTTATATTTAAACACACAATTTTTATGAATATCCGCTCATTTTTTTTAATTTAAAAAAATATGACCGTTATAAAATGTTACCGTTGTAACTTGATGTAACATCCTAAAATTTAAGACCAAAAATTTCTTATTAATAAAACATTACTTTAAACAAACATCATTCCAAAACATAATCTGAGCATAAGTTTTCAAAACACATGTTTATTATCAGAGTAAACATTCTCAGGCTGACTACTCTATGGTGTGTGCCATGCGATCACCCCGAGCTCCTCCCTCCGCTACCGGAAGTACCTGAAAACAAAACTGAAAACCGTAAGCACAAAGCTTAGTGAGTTCCCCACCTTACCACATACCATGCAAAATCACATACTTCACATATTGGGCCACGCCCGCTATAACGGCCCCGCCGCTCCAGGCCCCGCCTGGCTTCGAGCCCCGCTCGGATACAGATCTGTTTCACTTAGGCCTCGCCTGTCACAGGGCCTCGCCCACTAACATATAATGGCACATAAACATATCACATAACATTACATAAACTAAACATATACCAACAACTCTTGCTCTAAGGCCTCGCCTATCTCTGGGCCCCGCCCGTGTCCTGCTACTGATGAGTCATGGAACCTTGTCCATACTCCTACTGATAGTGAGATTCGGGCCCAGCCCACCCTCACTCCTTTACTAACTTGGGCCTCGCCCGTGCTCTGCTGCTACTGAGATGTTGAACACCATCCACACTCTGCTATTAGTGAGATACGGGACCTCGCCCACACTCACCTCCCTACCAGGCACATACAAGTATCACACAGACAACAAGTATAAACTATCACATACACTGCTCCTTGGGCACCCGTCCTCTATCATTGGACCTCGTCCGAATATCATACTAGCATACTCTGCCTAGGGCTAACCCCCGGGTCTTCTACTCATAACTACATGGGCCGGCATTGTGGCCGTAGACCCATTCATACAAAGGGAAACTCACCTGATACTGCTGAACTGCTGCTGCTAACCCCTTTGACCGCTACCTGACCACTGACTCTGAACCGCTGCTCTGCTAGCTCCCCGAGCTACCAAGATCAACCCAACACTTAGTCTAACTAACCTCCAAAGGTCAACCAAGTCAACTCTGGTCAAAGTCAATGTCCTGGTCAAAGTCAACCTTCCAGGTCAACCCTACTCGCCGAGTTCATAAGTACAGATTCCTTCCACTCGCGACTCTACTCGCCGAGTCAGCCCCTGACTCGCCGAGTCTACTGATTCCCGATTCCTGTCCTGTCCAACTCACTGAGTCCTGGCTCGACTCGCTGACTCAAGACTTAACTCGAAGGGTTTGGGACCACGCGACCTGACTCGCTGAGTCTAAGAACAGACTCGCCGAGCACACGGCAATCTTCATCCAACTCGCCGAGTTCATGCCCATCTTCATCCGACTCGACGAGCTGTTCATCCCACTCGTCGAGTTCCTCCTCATCTTCAAGCTACTCGCCGAGTCCACTCAAAGGACTCGCCGAGTCCAATAAGATCCACTTACATGCAGAGGACTTCCGAGTCATGCACGAACTCCAAACCGTAGATCTACCCTTCCCAAGCCTATTCCCCACGTAAAGTTGCAAACTTTACGTGTAGAGAGGGAGATCTAGGCAAAATACACCCATAGCTAGGGTTTAGGACCAAGAGACTCCAATTTCCACCCAATGGCTGATACTTTATGGGATTCTAAACCAAAACAAGCATGGATCTGAGGTAACAACCTCAGATCTGGACTTCAAACTCGAGATTGACCTTAAACATGGCTTAAAAGCCCCAAAACTCATATCCAAAGAAGATCTAAAGGAGGGAAACGAATTGATACCTTCCAATGCTCTGAAATACTCCCCAAACTTCAGATCCAAGACCACTCCTTGATGCTTCAAAGATTCCCACTCCTTCTTCTTCCTTAAAACCACTCAAAAATGGCTAAAAGCTTGAATGAACACAATGGGGGCTTAGGGTGCGGCGTTCTGGGTGTGAGAGGCTGTAAAGGAGCCCTAGGAAGAAGATTGAGACGTTTAAATAGGCTCCAAGCCCCGGATTTAGGGTTTTCCTCGCACAGACCAGACTCGCCGAGTTGACTTGGCCGACTCGCCGAGTTGGTCACTTACTCCTCGACCCGGATCCCGCTCCGACTCGCCGAGTCCTTCCTTGGACTCGTCGAGTCCCTCTTAAATTTAGGGTTTCCTTTACTTTCTTGGCTTTCAAAATCCTGGGTGTTACACTTGATTTTTTTGAATTCCGTTATATTTACAATTACACACAATTTATTTGAATTTCTACCATTTTCCTCAATTTTGAAAAATATGACCGTTATAAAATGTTATTGTTGTAACTTAATTGTTTGATTGTCACTATCTTTACATTTACACACACAATTTAGATGAATTTCCCACCACTTTCCCTTAACTTGAAAAATATGACCGTTACAAAATGTTACCGTTGGAACATGACGATTTGATTTTCAATATTGACGTTTATAGCCGTTATAGCATTGCTATTTAAAGGAGCATACGCAAATAAAACAAAGACAAACATATCCACCTATGTCTCGAAAATCGGAGAAAAACGTAGCAACAAGAACAAATATATTTTCACAGTCTTGCTCGGAAATAGAAATTCAGATGAAGTTCTTTGCACTATCACGTTAAGTGTTCATAACATTTCAATAGTAAGTTTCCTTTTATGTTATGCAACTTATGTGTCTTTACAAACTAAACTTTATTGTATATCCAAAGAGTAAACTTATTCAAAAGTTTTTGGCTTTTTATAAAGAATTATCATATTGATTGTAGTAGGTACACTTCAATCTAATGCATATGCTTAAACATCAATTGAAATTATATTTATTAATGCATATTGCAGGAAATAACAACCTACTAAACTCTTTCTAATAAATAAGCAATATACTTCATTTTTAGTCATACTCGGTCACACATTGCGTCATTTTCATAAACTATATGACTTTCCCCAATATGGGGCGTTAGTTTGCTTCATTTATGAATAGTAAAATATAAATCATTTATGAATACTAAATAAACAATGCAATGCAGGCTTGACCAATTCTTAGAGATGAGGAGGGTTTTGGATCTTTGGAAGAATTTGCAATCCAAAGGTTGGGGGACTGTAGAACTCTATTTTTTCCAATTGTAATCAATCCGAGCCAGGCTTCAAGATTCTTGAGCAATAAACGCTCTTCTGAACGGGTCTGTATGAGCTCAGACCTTAAAAGAACCTGTTGCATTCCCAAATAACAAATTACTCCAGGTTTATACACCATATTTAAATCCATCAATGAATAAGGTAGAAAAGAATACCTTGAAATTCTGATTGCTTTCTCAAACTATTTATTCGATGAGCTATTTTGAATTAGCTTTCTCAAGGAAATTCATAAACAACTTGTGAAAATTCGGTTCTTCGCTTGCTCTGTCAACATGATCAATGAGTCATTCAACAAGTATTCCAATGCTTGTAGAGACAAAGCCTGCATTTCTCAAACATTGTTTAACACCATAAACAAAAGGTAACTTCCCAAAACACGAAAAGACAAGGAACCATAACACCACAAGTACAAGTACAGGAAAGGTAACTGCTCGAGATGGAGGTCAAAATTCAGGAGATGAAGCCATCATTGCCGAAGAGCTAACTACACTTTGGGGTATCAGATACTATATTTGAAAATAAAATTCATTTTTCATTGAACTTTTTTGAAGCCAATAATATCAAACCATGGACATTGGTTCAATAAGATCACATTAGTCAATACTCTAGAAGATCTTATTAATCGTATTAATCGATACAGAGAAACAGGTTCAATAAGATCATATTGTCATGAATGGTAATGTAAATGATGCATTTTCCTTGGTATCATGGTTGGTGTATTGTTCTTGATCCAATTATGTGTACATTAAATGAAAATGGTTATACATGGAAACAGGGTCAATAGTTAATACAACCTGTAAGGACAAAAAGAACCTTCAATTGCTGCTAGAATCTCCACCATCTCGAATCTTGCCAAAAAAAGTGAACCAACTCAACAATGGAATTAGTAATGCTCGTGAATTCTGTGGCAAAGGAAGAAACTCCAAAAAAGTCAAAGTTACAGAGCAATAGGAAGTCAAGCAGCTCAAGATTGGTGACAATATCAGATGATTCATAACCCATCAACAATTTTATACCTAAAAGCAAACAAGGAAGGAACTTCATGTATTTAACTTTAGTTATTAGGAAGTTGTTGGAAAAAATAAATGGTATTATTTCGTGGTACATTTCTCAAGCCCCTGTTATACATACACCTTAGAAGCACAAAGAAAGACTTGTGATTATTGTTATGTGTTAATATACTTTTATATTTATTTTGTCTGGAGGTTGTGATGAAGAGGTTAATTAGGGAAACCAAAACAAGTTTCAACTTTCAAATGTTGTAGGTATTGCATTATCTTTCTATTTAGCGGCTATTGTTCTATGGTTTTTACACATAAAATTAAGGAATATGATCTTAATCTAAGTGAAACGTTTTCATATTATGGTTGAAATTATAGACTGACTTTGTGATGCGTTTTTGCAAGTTAAATTTTGGATTTTAGGTGACAATTCATGCCCTCAAACATATACGTCTATTTAATTGGATAACATCTTTTGTCTTGGTGTCCAGTCATCCAGAGAAACCAGGAGCACAAAATAGTTAGAAAGTAATAGCCTGAGTAGTCCAATTTTATCTTATACTTAAACAATGGTCCTCGAGACTAATCTATTTTAGCAAACATTAAGCATTAATAAACGTTAAGAACTCATAACTTGTAGTCCTTCATACTCATTTGTTGCCTTTGTATATACCCTTTAAGATGCACCTATCCAAACAAATAACTTTCCTACATGTATTGATCCACCATATTTCGCACCTCCAAACATAAAAGTCACTGAAGTAATTACTTCGATGGGGCATCATGTTCACACCCATATTCTATGTACTCCCTGGGTTTGATCTCTTTACCTCGTATGCATATTACCAAATCCCACAATAGTGATCTTTAACCCATCTTGGTACTCATTTGAAGCATATTTCTTTTCTCTCATACACTAATCCACACTCACTTTGCAATTACATTTCCTCTTGATATCTTCCGTTATTGTCCTTAGAATTGTATAAAACTGGCAGATATTTGCTTTAAAAAACAATATGCAATCCAATAAGGCTCGACAATGGACCCGAAAACATAGTTTCTTGAACATACTTCTTCAATTTCTTATATCGCACACCCTCCTACACCTTCCTCTTTGGTTTCTTATTTTAGACACCTTAACAACATTCTCACATGGTCAGTTATCTCAAACATCATGTGGTAACCAATCTCAACACCACAAATGGTTAAACACACTTCCAGTTGTACAATATTCAGATTTTGTTACTAAAATATGTTTCATTGATTTCCAATGGATGGTGGGATTGAATACACATCAACATTTTCTATAGATTTCTAATAATCTCATTGTCATCTTCTTGATATGCACTCCAAAGTTCATTGAAGGTAATGTTGATCTTCTCTTCCTCGCAAAGCAGGTGCAAGAAACGACCATCAAATGTTTCATTGAAGGTAGCTATATATATGTGTAGGACTCTTTAAACATGGGCTTTAAATTAATTCCGTTCACTTGTTTCCAAATCCTCCTTCAAGTTCAATATTCATAGGAAAAAAGACGGTTTTCTCAAACATCATTCCGTTATCTTAAATATACTTAAAATTCAACCGAGCATCGTTGACTTCAACTAAGCATCATTGACGCAAGAGTGCTATCAAGTCTTTATTAAATTATTTTTTCTATATTAATTCATTTATTAAAACATTGACTATTAGTATAAATATTAGTGTTAAACATATGTCTCTACTAATATAGCACCCAGATTATATTCACAATTAAGATGAATATCCACACACTTTTAGTCAACTTGAAAATTATGACCGTTATAAATGTTACCATTGTAACATTTCTACATGGTTTTTAATATCTCTACATATACACATACAATTTATATGAATATCGACACGGTTTTTTCCTCAATTTGAATTTCATTTACCGTTGTAAAATGTCACAGTTGTAAATATATTGTTTGATTTTCAATATTTTTACATTTCCATAGACAATTTAGATGAATTTCCACCCTCTTCCTCAAATTGAAAAATATGATAGTTATAAATATTATCGATGTAACTTAATATCTTTATATTTAAACACACAATTTTATGAATATCCGCTCATTTTTTTTAATTTAAAAAATATGACCGTTATAAAATGTTACCGTTGTAACTTGATTTTTTGAATTCCGTTATATTTAAATTTACACACAATTTATTTGAATATCTACCATTTTCCTCAATTTTAAAAAATATGACCATTATAGAATGTTATTGTTGTAACTTAATTGTTTGATTGTCACTATCTTTACATTTACACACACAATTTAGATGAATTTCCAACCACTTTCCCTCAACTTGAAAAATATGACCGTTACAAAATATTACCGTTGGAACATGACTATTTGATTTTCAATACTGACGTTTTTAGCCGTTATAGCATTGCTATTTAAAGGAGCATACGCAAATGAAACAAAGACAAACATATCCACCTATGTCTCGAAAATCGGAGAAAAACATAGCAAGAAGAACAAATATATTTTCACAGTCTTGCTCGGAAATATCAATTAAGATGAAGTTCTTTGCACTATCACGTTAGGTGTTCATAACATTTCAATAGTAAGTTTCCTTTTACGTTATGCAACTTATGTGTCTTTACAAACTAAACTTTATTGTATATCCAAAGAGTAAACTTATTAAAAAGTTTTGGCTTCTTATAAAGCATTATCATATTGATTGTAGTAGGTACACTTCAATCTAATGCATATGCTTAAACATCGATTGAATTTATATTTATTAATGCATATTGCAGGAAATAACAACCTACTAAACTCTTTCTAATAAATAAGCAATATACTTCGTTTTTACTCATACTCTGTCACACATTGCATCATTTTCATAGACTATATGACTTTCCCCAAGGAGGGGCGTTAGTTTGCCTCATTTATGAATAGTAAAATATAAATCACTTATGAATACTAAATAAACTATGCAATGCAGGCTCGACCAATTCTAAGAGATAAGGAGGGTTTTGGAAGAATTTGCGATCCAAAGCTTGCGTGACAGCAGAACTCTGTTTTTTCCAATTGTAATCAATCCCAACCAGCCTCCAAGATTCTTGAGCAACAAACGCTCTTCTGAACTGGTATGTATGAGCTCAGACCTTAAAGAACCTGTTGCATTCCCAAATAACAAATTACTCCAGGTTTATATACCATATTTAAATCCATCAATGAATAAGGTAGAAAAGAATAGCTTGGAATTCTGATAGCTTTCTCGAACTGTTTCTTCGATGAGCTGTTTTTAATTAGCTTTCTCAAGGAAATTCATAAACAACTTGTGAAAATTTGGTTCTTTGCTCGATCTGTCACCATGATCAATGAGTCATTCAGCAAGTGTTCCAATGCTTAAACAAACAAAGCCTGCATTTCTCAAACATTGTTTAACACCATAAACAAAATGTAAATGATGCATTTCACTTGGGATCAAGGGTGCTATATTGTTCTTGATCCAATTATGAGTACATTAAATGAAACTGGTAATACAGGAACAGGGTTAATAGTTAATACAACCAGTAAGGCCAAAAAGAACCTTCAGCTGCTGCTAAAATCTCCACCATTTCGACTCTTACCAAAAAAAAGTCAACCAACTCAACAATGGAATTATTAATGCTAGTGAATTCTGAGGCAATGGAAGAAACTCCAAAAAAGTCAAAGTTGCAGAGCAACAGGAAGTCAAGCAGCTCAAGATTGGTGACAATATCAGTTGATTTTCAGAACCCATCAACAATTTTAAACCCAAAAGCAAACAAGTAAGAAACTTCATGTATATAACTTTAGTGATTAAAAAGTTGTTGGACAAAATTAATGGTTTTATTTAGCGATAATTTTCTCAAGCCCCTCTTCCAGATACAACCTAGAAGCACAAAAAAAAGACTTGTGATTGTTGTTATAAGTTAATCTATTTTCGTATTTATTTTGTCTGGATATTGTTATGATTATTAGAGGTTAATTAGGGAAACCAAAACAAGTTTCAACTTTCAAATGTTGTAGGTATTGCATTATCTTTCTATTTAGTGTATATTGTTCTATGGTTTTTACACGTACAAGTAAGGAATGTGATTTTCAATCCATGCGTAAAGTTTTCATATTATAATTGAAATTATAGACTGACTTTGTGCTGCGTTTTTGCAAGTTCAATTTGGAATTTAGGTGACATTTCATGCCGCTAAACATATAAGTCGATCTAATTGTATAACATCTTCTTTCTTGGTGTCCAGTTGTCCAGAGAAACCAGAAGCACAAAATAGTTTGAAAGTAATAGCCTGAGTAGTCCAATTAAATCTTATACTAAAACAATGGTCGTCAAGTCTAATCTATGTTAACAAACATTAAGAATTAAGAAACTTTAAAAAATCATAACTTGTAGTCCTTCATACTCATTTGAAGCCTTTGTATATACCCTTTAAGATGCACTCATCCAACCAAATAACTTCCGAACATGTATTGTTCCACCATATTTCACATCTTCAAACATAAAAGTCATTGAAGTAAGTACTTCGATTGGGCATCATGCTCGCATCCATATTCTATGTGCTCCATGGGTTTGATCTCTTTACCTCCTATGCATGCAAATCCTACAATAGTGATCTTTAACCCACCTTGGTACTCACTTGAAGTATATTTCTTTGCTCTCCTACACTAATCCACACTCACTTTGCATTTACATTTACTCTTGATATCTTCTTTCACTGTCCTTAGAATTATATAAGACCGGCGGATATTTGCTTTAAATAACAATATGCAAAGCAATAAATGCTTGACAATGTACCCTAAACATAGTTTCTTGATCATACATGCTTCTACCTTCTCATTTATTGATATTATTCTAAATAAAGTTTCATGGTTTATGCATGAGGCCCAAAGCGTAAATGTGCACTTCCTCAATTTCTTATATCACACACCTTCCTACACCTTCTTCTTTGGTTTCTTATTTTAGACACCTTAACAGCATTCTCATGTGGTAAGTTATCTCAAACATCATATGGTTACCAATCTCAACAACAAAATTGGTTAAGCACACTTTCGGTTGTACAATATTCATATTTCATTACTAAAATAGATTTCATCGATTTCCAACGGATGGTGGGATCAAGGTTGAATACACATCGTCATTCTCAATAGATTTCTAATAATCACATTGTCATCTTCTTGATTAGCACTTAAAAGTTCATTGAAAGCAACATTGATAGTATCTTCCATGCAAAGCAGGTGCAAGAAAATGACCATCAAATGTTTCATTCAATGTAGCCATATATATATGTACGACTCTTTGAATATGGGATTTAAATAAATTTATTTACCTCGTTTCATAAATCTTGCTTCAAGTTCAATATTCATAGCAAAAAATCCAGTTTTCTCAAACCTCATTCCATTATCTTACATATACATAATATTCAACCAAGCATCATTGACTTCAACTAAACGTCATTGACACAAGAGTGCTATCGGTTATTTATTAAATTATTTTTTCTGTATAAATTCATTTATTAAAACATTGACTATTATTATAAATATTAGCATTAAACATATATCTCTATCATAGACTGTACTAAAATGTAAATCATTTATGAATACTAAATAAACAATGTAATGCGGGCTCGAACAACTCTAAGAGATGAGGAGGGTTTTGGATCTTTGGAAGAATTTGCGATCTAAAGATTGGGGGATAGTAGAACTCTATTTCTCCCAATTGTAATCTTTCAAGCCAGGCTCCAAGATTCTACAGCAAAACATAAGGTAGAAAAGAATACCTTGGAATTATCATAGCTTTCTCGAACTATTTCTTAAATGAGCTGTTTTGAATTAGCTTTCTCAAGGAAATTCATAAACAACATGTGAAAACTCGGTTCTTTGCTCGCCCTGTCAGCAAGATCAGTGAGTCATGCAGCAAGTGTTCCAATGCTTGCAGAGACAAAGCCTGCATTTCTCAAACATTGTTTAACACCATAAACAAAACGTAACTTCCCAATTAAAGAAAAGACAAGGAACCACAAAACCATAAGTACAGGAAAGGTAACTGCTCGAGATGGCGGTCGAAATTCAGGAGATGAAGCCATCATTGCCGAAGACGTAACTACACTTTGGGTTATCAGATAATGTATTTGAAAATAAAATTCATTTTTCATTAAACCTTTTAGAAGCAAATAAGATCAAACCAGGGAAATAGGTTCAATAAGATCACATTAGTCAATACTCAATAAGATCTCATTAATCGTATTAATCAATACAGAGAAACAGGTTCAATAAGATCATATTGTCATGAATGGTAATGTAAATGATGCATTTTCCTTGGGATCATGAGTGCTATATTGTTCCTGATCCAATTATGAGTACATTAAATGAAACTGGTAATACAGGGGAACAGGGTTAATAGTTAATACAACCAGTAAGGACAAAAAGAACCTTCAACTGCTGGCAAAATCTCCACCATTTCGATTCTTGCCAATAAAAGTCATCCAACTCAACAATGGAAGTAGTAATGCTGGTGAATTCTGAGGCGAAGGAAGAAACTCCTAAATCATCTGGTGAAATCAGATGATTTTCAGAACCCATCAACTATTTTATACCAAAAAGCAAACAACGAAAGAACTTGATGTATTTAAATTTAGTGATTAAGTAGTTGTTGGAAAAAATTAATGGTTTTATTTTGTGATACATTTCTCAAGCCTCTGTTCTAGATACAACCTAGAAGCACAAAAAAAAAGAGACTTGATTGTTGTTATGTGTTAATCTATTTTCGTATTTATTTTGTCTGGAGGGTGTTATGAAGAGGTTAATTAGAGAAAGCAAAACAAGTTTCAGCTTTCAAATGTTGTAGGTATTTCATTATCTTTCTATTTAGTGCATATTGTTCTATGAATTTTACGCGTACAGGTAAGGAATGTGACTTTCAATCCAAGCGAAAAGTTTTCATATTATAGTTGAAATTATAGACCGACTTTGTGCTGCGTTTTTGCAAGTTAAATTTGGATTTTAGGTTAAAATTCACGCCCTTAATTAAACATATAGGTCGATCTAATTGGATAACATCTTCCTTCTTGGTGTCCAGTCGCACAGAGAAACCAGAAGCACAAAATCGTTAGATGGTAATAGCCTGAGTAGTCCAACTGAATCTTATACTTAAACAATAGTCGTCGAGTCTAATCTATTTTAACAAACATTAAGCATTAAGAAACTTTTAGAAATCATAACTTGTAGTCCTTCATACTCATTTGACGCCTTTGTATACACCATTTAAGATGCACTCATCCAAACAAATAACTTTCCTACATGTATTGATCCACCATATTTCGCACCTTCAAACATAAAGGTCACTGAAGTAATTACGTCGATGGGGCATCATGTTCACATCCATATTCTATGTGCTCCCTGGGTTTGATCTCTTTACCTCGTATGCATATTCCCAAATCCCACAATAGTGATCTTTAACCCACCTTGGTACTCGTTTGAAGCATATTTCTTTGCTCTCATACACTAATCCACACTCACTTTGCAATTACATTTCCTCTTGATATCTTCTTTCATTGTCCTGAGAATTGTATAAGACTGGCGGATATTTGCTTTAAATAACAATATGCAATCCAATAATGCATGACAATGGACCCGAAAACATACTTTCTTGAACATACATGCTTCTACCTTCTCTTTTATTGATATTATTCTGAATAAAGTTTCATGGTTTATGCATGAGGCCCAAAGCATAAATGTGCACTTCCTCAATTCTAATATCTCACACCTTCGTCTTTGGTTTCTTACTTTAGAAACCTTAACAACATTTGCAAGTGGTCAGTTATCTCAAACATCATGTGGTAACCAATCTCAACACCGCAATTGGTTAAACACACTTTCAGTTGTATAATATTCAGATTTTGTTACTAAAATAGGATTCATTGATTTCCAATGGATGGTGGGATTGAATACACATCACCATTTCCAATAGATTTCTAATAATGCCATTGTCATCTTCTTGATATGCACTTAAAAGTTTATTGAAAGTAACGTTGATCTTCTCTTCCTTGCAAAGCAGGTGCAAGAAACGACCATCAAATGTTTCATTGAAGGTAGCGATATATATGTACGACTCTTTAAATATGGGCTCTAAATTAATTCGTTTCACTAGTTTCAAAAATCCTGCTTCAAGTTCAATATTCATAGGAAAAAAGCTGGTTTTCTCAAACTTCATTTCGTTATCATAAATATACATAAAATTCAACCAAGCATTATTGACTTCAACTAAACATCATTGACACAAGAGTGTTATTAGTTATTTATTAAATTATTTGTTTTATATAAATCCATTTATTAAAACATTCACTATTATTTTAATTATTATTGTTAAACATATATCTCTACCATTATAGCAACCACATTACATTCACAATTTACATGAATATCCACACACTTTTACTCAACTTGAAAAATATGAACGTTATAAATGTTACCATTGTAACATGTCTACATGGTTTTTAATGTTTCTACATCTACACATACAATTTATATGAATATCCACACGGTTTTTTCCTCAATTTGAATTTCATTTGCCGTTGTAAAATGTCACATGTGTAAATTGATTATTTGATTTTCAATAACTTTACATTTACACAGACAATTTAGATGAATTTCAACCCTCTTCCTCAAATTGAAAAATATTACAGTTATAAATATTATCCTTGTAACTTAATATCTTTATATTTAAAAACAAAATTTTTATAAATATCCACTCATTTTTCTCAATTTTAAAAAATATGACCATTATAAAATGTTACCGTTGTAACTTGATTTTTTGAATTCCGTTATATTTACATTTACGCCCAATTTATTTGAATATTTACCAATTTCCTCAATTTTGAAAAATATGACCGTTATAAAATTTTATTGTTGTAACTTGAATGTTGATTCACTATCTTTACATTTACACACAATTTAGATGAATTTCCAGCCATTTCCTCTCAACTTGAAAATTATAACCGTTATAAAATGTTACCATTGTAACATGACCATTTGATTTTCAATACTGACATTTTTAGCCGTTATAGCATTGCTATTTAAAGGAGCACACACAAATGAAACATAAACAAACATATCCACCTATGTCTCGAAAATCGGAGAAAGACATAGCAACAAGAACAAATATATTTTCACAGTCTTGCTCTCAGTAATATCAATTCCGATGAAGCTCATTGCATTATCACGTTAAGTGTTCATAACATTTCAATAGTAAGTTTCCTTTTATTTTATGCAACTTACGTGTCTTTAAAAACTAAACTTTATTCTATATCCGAAGAGTAAACTTATTCAAAAGTATCGACTTCTTACTACTAGAAAAAGAGGTATCAACTATAGAATTAGCGATGGAACTATTACCTAGCTAATCAGCAATGGATTTGCAAGGGATAAGCGATAGAAAACACCATGATTTCTATTCCGTTATTCAAGCCATTTAACAAGGGATTAGAGACGAATTATCGACAGAACCAGCGATAGAAAACATCCCTTGCTAATCTGTCGTTGAAATCTGTGGCAGTGTTTTAGTTCCCTCTCAATTAAATTTCATGATTTTCAATTCCTTCCCATTTTTTCAT
This sequence comes from Lactuca sativa, assembly GCF_002870075.4. Classification (NCBI taxonomy): domain Eukaryota; kingdom Viridiplantae; phylum Streptophyta; class Magnoliopsida; order Asterales; family Asteraceae; genus Lactuca; species Lactuca sativa. The sequence goes on along the minus strand of NC_056624.2, from coordinate 170,992,657 downwards.
TCCTTCGTCTTGTAACGTCCCAAAATTCAAGACTAAAAATTTCTTTTAATAAAGTATCACTTAAAGTAAAATCATCATTTCAAAACATAAACAGAGTATTAGTTTCCAAAACTCATGTTTATTATCAGAGTAAAACATCCCCAGGCTGACTATTCTATGGTGTGTGCCATGCGATCATCCCGAGCTCCATCATCCGCTACCGGAAGTACCTGAAACCAAAACTAAAAGCCGTAAGCACGAAGCTTAGTGAGTTCCCCAGATACCACATACCATACAAACCATTCATAGCCAAGAACCATACATAACTGACTTATCCATAACCAAGTAAGGTGTTATGTGCCAAACATAGTCTTGCCATTATGCCACGGGCCGCACGTGGTCTTCCTGGTCAAGCCTGGGCCGCTCCCTGGGTCTTACAGCCAAGTGCCAAGGGCCACCCCCTGGTCTTACAGACGTGTGCCAAGGGCCACTCCCTGGTCTTACAAACAAATGCCAAGGGCCACCCCCTGGTCTTACAGACAAGTGCCAAGGGCCACCCCCTGGTCTTCTATGCAAGTATCACAAAGACAACCGTACATACTACTCTACTTAGCTAAACAGCATACAGTCTGCCAGAAGCCACCTCCTGGTCTTTCATATCTATAGCATACAATGTGCCAGGAGCCACCTCCCGGTCTTTCATACGTATTGCTTAGGGCTAACCCCCGGGTCTTCCTACCATACCACATAACATACTGTGTGCCAGGAGCCGCTCCCTGGTCTTTCATGCATATTCTAAATGGGCCGGCATTGGTGCCCTAGACCCATACATACAGTGAGGAGACTCACCTGATACTGTTGAACTGCTGCTGCTAAACCCTTTGACCGCTACCCGACCACTGACTGAACTCTTGCTCTACTTGCTTCCCGAGTTATCAATATCAAAGCAACACTGAGTCTAACTGACCCCCGAAAGACAACCAAGTCAACTCAGGTCAAAGTCAAAGTCCTGTTCAAAGTCAACCTTCCAGGTCAACCCTACTCGTCGAGTCACCCTACTGACTCGCCGAGTTCATAAGTCTAGAGTCCTTCTACTCGCCGAGTCAGCCCCTGACTCGCCGAGCCTACTGATTCCCGATTCTTGTCCTGTCCAACTTACTGAGTCCTGGCTCGACTCGCTGACTCGAGTCTTAACTCGAAGGGTTTGGGACTCCGCGACCTGACTTGCCGAGTCTAAGAACAGACTCGTCGAGCACAAGGAAATCTTCATCCAACTCGCCGAGTTCATGCCTATCTTCATCCGACTCGACGAGCTGTTCATCCCACTCGTCGAGTTCCTCCCCATCTTCATGGTACTCGCTGAGTCCACTCAAAGGACTCACCGAGTCCATTCAGATCTCCCAACATGCAGAGGGCTTTTGAGTCATGCAGGGACTCCAATCCATAGATCCATACTTCCAAAACTCCATCCCTACGTAAAGTTGCAAACTTTACGTATAACTAAAGAGATCTAGGCTCAAAACACATTAGGGTTTGGTTTAAGGACACAAGGGCTTCACCAACTACTCATCTCCTGATGCTTTATGACATAATGGACTCACCCAACCATAGATCTGAAGTGGCAACAACATATCTAAGCCCCTAACCCGATTTAGGTCTCAAACAACCAAAAAACCCCCAAATCTCATGACAAAATAGATCTAGATGCAAAGAAGGGAAAATGGCAGCTTAATACCTCCAAGATGAACACAAACTGAAGTAGATCTCGAGCACACACCTCTCCCTTGAAGCAACCTTCTTGATCTTCAAGTTTCCTCTCCAAAGTCTCCTTCCTCCAAAGCTATTTCTCTCAATAATGGAAGCTCACACGAATTGTAGGGTTTACAGGTCCTCTGGAGTGATATGGGGGCTGAGGGAGGGACATAACACCCTTTATATAGGATACAACTCCCGGAATTAGGGTTTTCCTCGCACAGACCAGACTCGCCGAGTCACCTTGGCCGACTCGCCGAGTCGGTCACTTACTCCTCGGTCCGGATCCCGCTCGGACTCGCCGAGTCCCTCCTTGGACTCGCCGAGTCGACCCCTAAACTTAGGGTTTTCTTCCCTTTCTTGGTCTTCAAAACTTTGGGTGTTACACGTCTCCTTCCCAAATCGATATATTTTTGTCCTAATTTTATTTGGAAACCCACCCCCCAACATTGGCTTCCTAGCGCCCCCTACCCTTTCATCGTCAATTCCATCCATCCTGGCCTCTATTATCGCCGATGACACCGACAACCACCATCAACGAACTCCCAATCGAAGCCCTACCGGAGTTAACTCCGACCGAAACCTACCACCTCTTATGCATCACTTAGTGGAAATCCAACATTGATTTGTCAACATTCTCAATGAAGATCTCGATAAGTTCAATGATATTTATGTGAGTTTGTCATCCGATTTCTAGTTTTTGGTTTTGTGAAATTTCTATATTTGTTCAAACATGGGTAGAAATTGATACTTCTAAGTTTCATTCCAATAGAGACCTAATTTCGGACTTTCAGATTACATCTGTCAGCCGACCTTTTATTTCAATTTAATATATGTTTTAAATTTACTAAAGTTTAACATCATATTCTTCTTGAAGGAATTGTGTTTGAGTGAATATCAATAATCATAGGAGATAAGTAGTCAATTCTTTTCCTAATTATATTCAACCAAAAGTGCATAACTATTTATTATTGCTCTTACACATAATTATAAGATTCATTTGTCATCATTATTGGTTGAGTAGTATCCTGAATTCTTAGTCCGTTGGTGAAACCTTTTTTATCCAAACAAATTACCTGATACAACAATAATTATACCAAGAACTTTTGCTACATGGGCTTGGTTTCAAAACTTACATGTACTGTCAATTCTTCAAGGCCCCATCTGATTATACAAAGAAGATGTAACCTTCTGTTGTAAATATGTCATGTCAGAGGGATGAGATTTTTCAAAAGCCTTGAATGACAATACATGTTGGATGATCATTACTTATGGAAACAAGTCAGGTACTATCAATTGTTTGATAAATATACTAGTAATAGCCTTCTTTTAACAGGTGAGAAGAATGGATTTACTGTTAACACATAAATATGTTTTTTTAACTTAATGAATTTAACATGGACATGACACTATCAATACGATTAACATCATATTTACTGACGCCTTCAATATACCAAGGCCCAAACTCAGTAAAAAAAAATACAAATAACATCATACAACAATGTTAAAGTTCAACGCACCCTACACTGAGGGTGACTAATTCATACATGATTTTGCATTACTGCTTAAATTATTGTGAAATATTGAGTTGCCATGACATCTTCCATTTGTCTTCTTTGTATATTTCTTTTACAACAATCTAAAATAATTTTGTCTTACAACAGCTTCTTTCTTTAGTACAGAAGCAATTAAATAGATATAGACACACAATCAGTGATCCAGGAAAACCAACATGCTTGTTATTTTTGAGGAAGGATTTCATCAACAGGGTGTTGGTTCTAAAACATGGTAGGTATTATTAGTTAACTAATAATTAATAATTTAGTTTAAAATTTGATTGTTTATTATAATTATATGTTGATTGTTGCTTTTAATAGTCTATAGTCTTTTCAAGTTAAAAGTATGTTGTTATTGTTAATTATTTATATACTTTTTTTTTCAAGTTGAAAGCATGTTGCTCTTAATTCCATGATATGGCTTGATGTTTAATTAGGTATAAACTTAATTATTGTTGCTTTGTAGGTTGTTGTTGATCGCATGTGTAAGGAGATAAAGGAAGAGATTAAGGCGGAATGTGAACAAGTTTTGGCCGAAAAACAAGAAACTGCCAAGATGTATAACGACGTTAGTTGTATAACTCACCCAATGAAGTAACCCGCCTACCTAGTTAGACTTTGACACTTGATTTTTATGATTTGGATTCGATATTTTGAAATTGATTTGGTCTTTGACACTTAATTTTTTTATTTGGTTTCGATATTGTGAAATCGAATACTAACATTTATGTTGCTTGTCGAATATTAATATGTAATTTAATGCTTGCAATACAGTTTTAGTTTTAGTATTAAAATTTCTATGAATTTTGGTTATTAAATTAGTACATGAAAACTAATGATACAAATATCATCACGATTAGCAATGAATTTTTAGCTAAATGAATATCATCAGCGACAGATTAGTGACGAAAATTAGTGACGGAAGTTACCAGCCCTTTTAACAATTTGCGACAAGTGAATCCGTAGCTAATCCCTCGCTAAATCCGTCGCTATTCCGTCACTGACATTTAGCGAGCAAGGTTTTTTTATCGGGCATATTCCGTCGCTGATGCCTCTGTTTCTAGTAGTGTTATAAAGTATTATCATATTGATTGTAGTAGGTATACTTCAATCTAATGCATATGCTTAAACATCTATTGAAATTATATTTATTAATGCATATTGCAGGAAACAGCAACCTACTAAACTCTTTCTAACAATATAAACAATATACTTCATTTTTACCCATACTCTGTCACACATTGCACCATTTTCATAGACTGTACAACTTTACCCTGTCACACATTGCACCATTTTCATAGACCGTACAACTTTACCCAAGGTGGGGTGTAAGTTTGCTTCATTTAAGAATACTAAAATATAAATCTTTTATGAATACTACTAAATAAACAATTCAATGCAGGCTCGACCAATTCTAAGAGATGAGGAGGGGTTTGGATCTTTGGAAGAATTTGTGATCCAAAGCTTGGGCGATAGTAGAACTCTATTTCTCCCAATTGTAATCTTTCAAACCAGGCTCCAAGATTCTTCAACAATAAACACTCTTTAGAACATGTTTGTGTATGAGCTCAGACCTTAAAAGAGCCTGTTGCATTCCCAAATAACAAATTACTCCAGGTTTATATAGCATATCTAAATCCATCAATGAATAAGGTAGAAAAGAATACCTTGCAATTCTCATAACTTTCTCGAACTATTTCTTCGATGAGATGTTTTGAATAAGATATCTAAAGGAAGTTTATATACATGTGAAAACTCGGTTCTTTGCACGCCCTGTCAGCATAACACTACAAGAAAATTTCAATTTGGCTACGGAAAATTTCCGTAGCAAAAAGCTAAAATTCCGTAGCTAAAGGTGATTAACTACGGAATTTGCTAAATAAATTTTCAATTAGACTCCGTAACATTATTTCTTGTAGCAATATGTTTAGCTACGGAATTATAATTTCGTAGCAATTTTACTATGACAGTTTCTATGGCATCTATTTCGTTGCAATTTGAGCTACATAGTATTTCCGTAGCAAATTCCATAACAATTTTTACGTAACTAATTCGGTAGCAATTTGTCCGTAGCAAATTCTGTAATGATTTTTCCGTAACAAATTCCATAGCAATTTATCCGTAGCAAATTCCGTAGAAATTTTCCCGTAACCAGTACCGTAGCAGTGTTTCCGTAGCGAATTCCATAATGATTTTTCCGTAGCAAATTTCGTAACAATTTTTCCATAGCCAATTCCATAACAATGTTTCATAGCAAATTCCGTAGCAATTTTCCATAACAAATTCCGTACCCAATACCGTAGAAATTGTCCCATACCATTATTCAATAAATTTTGGTTATTCAATTTTACTATTTATATCAATTTATAAAAATACAATTAATATAAAACCAAAAATAATAAAGTATTTCTATAAGAACTAAAAGAAATATCCGGTACATAAAAAAATATAATTTCAAAATCAAAAGCTGCAACAAATTAAACATAAAATACCATTCGATACATAATCAATAAAAGTTTTGATGTGACAAAAATAAAAATGCTTCAAGAATGTTTTCTCATCCATTCAACACAAACATTGTATACCTCCATCTGTTCACCTGCAAAATAAAATATAATGATTTACACGTCTTAAAATAAATACACATTTTATTTTGATATATTTTATACTTGAATTTGATTTACCAGTAAATATAATGCACAAAATATGAGTCCTGATGCTGCCGACGTTACCTTCTGGTAACTTATAGTGTATAAGCCCTTGTCCAAAGGAATACCTGACATTGACAAAAACCAAAAATCTTAATATTGAAAACTAAAATTCTAAAAGCATATATGCTATGAGGGCAAGTCGATATTTATGCCCCTGCAACAAATTCAGTCAACCAAGATTTGACTAAGGGAAATATTCTAAAATCTAAATGAAATTCACACCTGTAAGATCACTTATGCGGGACAAAGAAGCTGTAAGGGAACTGCATTCCAACTATGTTATTCTTTAGCTGTACAAGATTCAATAAAATTAAACTAACTGATTTTGAATTCATAAGTTTAAATAATTTGATGTTTTAGTAAATCACAAAAGGTGTCACCCTGTGCTTTACACAAAACAACAAGTTTGCTAGGTTCTCATGGTTGATGCCTATTAAGAGCTTGAACATCGAGTTTATAATTATGTTATGGAATTAGTAGAGATTCATCTGATGGAGTGGCTTCCAAGTTTTTTAATAAGAGAATAAATGTTAGTAAATTGAATAAGTAATAATCTATAAGATATAACTATTATCTCATTCTTTCTACTCCAGCGAAGCGCACCGGTTCGCCCCAGCAAAAGCATAAATTGCAAAATGGCATAAATCAATAGCTGATGATGCATCTGTAGAATATATATATATATATATATATATATATATATATATATATATATATATATATATATATATATATATATATATATATATATATATATATATATATATATATATATATATATATATATACATATATTAGTTTATAACCCGTGGGAACTACAGTTACAAAATAAATTAAATTTTCATAGTAAAAATTCATAAATTATTTATCAATTACTTTAAATAAATCATTAATTATGAGATATATCAAAATTTTAAAGTTATTATAACTTCAAATTTAAAATATAATTAGAAAAAGTAAATTTGAAATTTTAAAGGGTTGCCTAAAAAATCTTTTTAACATGTGGCATGATATTAATGAGGAATTGTATTAGAGTAACACATGTAAAATGGAGATTAAAACTATTCATTTATTAGAATAGGGATATATATATATATATATATATATATATATATATATATATATATATATATATATATATATATATATATAATTTGATTTGAAAAACACTAGAAACAAAAAGTTAAGAAAGAAATAAAACTTCAAAATTTGTTACTTCTTTTTCGCTTCCGCTTCTTCGATGCTTATCTGCACTTTCCTCAGCCATTTTAATTTCTTCAAATGGATCAAGGTGCATCTAAAATAGTGTAAAATAAATGATTATTCAATTTTTATACAATGTTATAAATTATATTAATGAATATATAAAAACAGAAGAGTTAAAGAGACATACATGTGGCTGCATTTCCATCATTCCTCCAACAATACATGTCCAACATCTCCATGTTTTGATGTATAATTACTTAAATAAATTGACATTTCTTTATGGTGAGCATTGTGTGAGAAATCCTCCTATAAAAACTAGAATGTAATTAAAGTTTACCATAAAAACTGAGATTTATGCAAATTTTATAAAAAAAAAACTGACCTGCACATTTGTTTCCTATAGCTTTTGGAGGTTATGATAAAAGAACATTATAGACCAACCTGACGTCACAACAACTAAGACTTGGTTTTGTACATGACCACATTTGAAAGTTCAGTCAACTACCCCTGTTGCCATGGCTACTCACATCTGCCCAAAGCAACAAATTTTATCAGGTAACAAGATTACTTCTGCAAGAATATGAGCCTCACTAAATCCTTCATCCACATGCCTAGTGAGGTCTCTAAAACCTGATCAATATGAAAAAATTAAGTACAAGAAGACAAAGAACATATTCATAACTCCAATCTCAATAAAGGTGGTTATAAATATAACTAAAAACATAGTAGTGTAGTAGTACCCCTTGATTTTTAAGTTGCAAATGCTACAAGTGTATCTGCTAATATAAGATATAACACAAGATTATATAGCAACTAATAGCCATATTTCATTTGGAGCAACACTCAGTTAAAAATTAAAAATTAAAGTGTTTGAGAGTATGCTTGGAAGAAGAAGACTATAGAGGTTTGGGATAAGAATATAACACCAAATCGTTCATACTTTGAAACTATTTGAGCACGAACAAATCCTTATGAGCTATCAAACGTGCTTGAATGACCTTCAATTGAAACCGCAAATTCAATTCTACGAACTAGATAAACAATACCTGAATTTAAGTATCATAAGCAGCCACAAGAATCTCTTTCTTTCGATCTCCATTAAGATCGGACACAATAGGTTCCCCCTCGTATTTAATCGAATATTCATCCAATAGATTGCACCACGCCTCCTTAAACGTAAAATCGCCTTCATGATATTGTCAATGACAAATTAGACGTAGTAATCATGCAATTTCAACTAAAAGTACAAATTACTAAAAAAAATAAGAAACTAAACAGCTCTAGGGTTCTGAGGTCGATTAACACAGTGAATTGAGATAATCTGATTTACCTGAAATGGAATCGTTTACTAAAAAAGAGAAATAGAAGATCGATATGAGAGAGAGATGATAAATCTCACTTCCTCATGTTGATGATGATGCAATCGTTTACTAATATTCCATAATTTAATTGATCGATTTCTGAAAAAAGAGAAATAGAAGATCGATATGAGAGAGAGACGATAAATTGAGACTTGCGAGCTGCGATTAAACTTCCTCCGACTCATTTATCTTGCCATCATAGCCCCTAATGTTTGCAAGATCTACATGAATACCCCCTTAGACTTGAAATAATTCCATAATCACAAAAATGATCCAAAATTTTGGGAGTAATGAAATTGAAAACCTTAGTCGAAAAATTACATTGCATTGTAAATAAAGCAATTTCATTTGGAATCGTCACAAACTTTTTTCTTGTGTGAGATAAAGCATTTCGAATATGACTTTCAGACTATCCGTATACATATTTTTGTTAACGTACATGTGTTGCTTATAACATCTCGCACAAAATGCAACCCATAGTACAAAACAAAATAATTATGGTTAATGTTTTCGTAACTAATTCCGTAGTAGATTAGCTACAACTTTTTATTGTGTAGTAAATTTTTGTAGAAAAATAGTTACGGATTTCAATTACGTAGCCAACTATCTACGGATTTTAATTTCGTAGAAAATTTTGTAGCCAATTACCTACGGGTATAGATTTTGTAATAAGTTTCATAGCGAACTAGCTACAACCAAGAATCCCGTAGCATATTTTATGGTAAAATAGTTACAGATTTCAATTACGTAGCAACTTTCGGTAGCAATTCAGGATTTAGCCACTGAAATTCAACACCGTAGCCATTTCCGTAGCAAAATAGCTACGACCATCCATTTCGTAGCATATTCTGTAATGTAATAGCTACAAATTTTGATGGTGTTGCAATTTTACGTAGCTATTTACAATTTAGCTATGAAATACAATTTTGTAGCCATTTATGTTGCAAAAAAGCTACGACAATCTATTCCGTAGCATATTCCATAGTAGAATAGCTATGGATTTTGATTCCGTAGCAACTTTCTGTAGCTATTTAGGAGTTTTCTTGTAGTGTAATCAGTTAGTCATTCAACAAGTGTGCCAATGCTTGTAGAGACAAAGCCTGCATTTCTCAAACATTGTTTAACACCATAAACAAAAGGTAACTTCCCAATAGAAGAAAAGACAAGGAACCACAAAACCACAAGTACAGGAAACCTACTGGCTGAGGTTGCCACTTGAGATGGAGGTCGAAATTTAGGAGACGAAGCCATCGTTTCCGAAGACCTAACTACGCTTTGATGTATCTATTAATATATTTTGAAAATAAAATTCATTTTGCATTTAACTTTTTAGAAGCCAATAAGATCAAACCAGGGAAATAGGTTCAATAAGATCATATTATTCAATACTCAATAAGATCTCATTAATCTTATTAATCAATATAGAGAAACCGATTCAGTAAGATCATATTTTCATGAATGGTAATGTAAATGATGCATTTTCCTTTGGATCATGGGTAGGGGTGGTGGAGTAGGATTGGTGGATGTGGAGTAGGGAAAAGCATGAAGGGGGGGGGGGGGTCATCAAGAAAGTCAAAAGATGTGGAGGGGGAAGGGTAGTGGCAAATGGAAAAGAGGTTTCATCAAGTGTAACATGACTAGACAAATAGACTTTGCTGGTTGATGGATCAAAGCATCGGTATCCCCGAAAGTTTTCCGGATAACCAAGGAAACACATTTGACGGATCTTAGTTGGAGTTTATGAGATTAAGTAGATGAGGTATTAGGATAGCAAGTACACCCGAAGGTGCGGAGATGATCATATGATGGCGACCATAAAGAGAGAAGGCAGGTGTGGAAAAATTTAGGTGTTTAGTAGGAAGGATATTATGAAGGTAGGCGGAGGTGTGAAGAGTTTCGACCCAAAATAAGTATACGAAGAGAGGCATGAATGAGAAGGGTACGGATAATGTCATTAATGTGAGGAATCATCCGTTTTGTTGGGAAGTTTGAGGGCAAGAGAAATGGAAGGCGAGACTGTGAGTTTGGGCAAAGGATTTAAAGTCATTATTGTCGGCTGAGACTGTGCCGGTCGCCGATCCCTCCCCTGAGACTCCGCCTCCTCCCTGGCCTGAGTCTCTAGCTCAATCTCCCTCTTTCGGGCATTTGCCTGAAGCTCGGCAAATGTCCGGTATGAGGAGTTCGCCGTGAACTCCCGAATGTCTCTCCTCAAAATACTCAGATATCGGCTCATACGTGCCTGCTCAGTGGACACGTGCTCAGGGCAGAACATCGCCCTCTCATGGAACATCCTGGTAATCGCCGTAACAGACTCAGTACCTTGCTTGAGGGTCAGAAACTCCTGGTCCAAACGCTCCCTCTCCACCTGGGGAACGTACTCATCTCGGAACATGGCAGTGAACCTCTCCCAGGTCACTGCCGCAAGCTCAGCAGGCGTAAAGTGTGCCGTCACAAACTTCCATCAGTCCTTCGCTCCCAAGCGAAGCTGGTTCAGCGCGAACCGAACCTTCAAATGCTCAGGAGATGATCAAGTGAAGAAACACCCCTCTATGTCAGAAATCCACCTCATAGCTGCCACCGGGTCCTGGGTCCCATCAAACTCTGGCGGTTTTGTGTTGCTGAACTCCCGGAACAGCAACGCATCACCACCTTGCGGCCTCGCGACAGCAATAGCTGCGGTGGCCGCTGCAATAGCAGCCTCAGAAAGAGCGGCATAACGCTCGTCAAAGGTCTCAATCAGCGTGGTCTTAATAGACCCGAACATCTCTGGTATCTCTGCCCTGATGGCCGCACCCACCTCCTCGTGGATGATCCGGCGGATCTTCTCATCATTGGTCTCACTGCTCTCAGGCCTCAGACGTGTCCTCACCATGATCTACCTCTGAAATACAACATACGATAAATTAGAATCCATTCGAGCATACTCACACTCGACAACTCATCCCTCCTTGATCCTTGGTATTCCAAAGATTCCTACTTGGGCTGTACTCCGCCTCGGTGCTTTCAGTAGTACGGGCCCAATACTACTGTCTGCACCGTATCAGAATACACCCCAAGTCCTCCTCTTCGGATCCCAATTTCCAAGTACTCTATCATGCACAATCCACTCTCTAACAAATCTCTCATAAGCCCCTCGCTACTACCTACTCACCCTCAAGCATCTCATAGCAGCTCACATCTCCCTAGGCTAAGGCATCACAAATCAGGCCACTCTAGTCCTAATAGGAGTACCTACCCTACTCTAGCATGAGAATACATCATATCAATATTAATATCTCATAACATGAGGGTATTTTAGGAAATCACCGTTCGGGCGCGGACTGATCGTACACACAACTCTGCTCTGCGTTTTTCCAAAAATCTTTTACTCTTTTTGAAAATACTTCTCAAATCCTCAGTTTGAGTTCAAATACGCCCGAAGGTGTACTCGAATCCCTCAAACCAAGGCTCTGATACCAACTTGTAACACCGCGAATTTCAAAATAATTTTTCGCATAATATAAAAACATTTTCATTTAATTTTCATAAAAACATCAATGTTTTAAGACTCCAATACATATCATACAAAAATCCCAAGATCACATATCATAAAAATCCCATGCGTGTGTACAGATCAAGCTGGCGCCTTCACACGGTCATCACTAGTACCTGAAACAAACAACACTAACACTGTAAGCACAAAGCTTAGTGAGTTCCCCAAAATACCACACATAACACATATTAGCCACTCGAGGCTATAACTTTGTGGGTCCGTAGACCCTACTCTGTGAACCCACTGGTTCTAACTCTGGGAACCTTCCGGTTCCAACTCTACAAAGGTTGACTACCCCTATCAAGTCAACACTGGTCAACTATGGTCAACGGTCAACGGTCAACTCTGACCGGACTCGGCGAGTGCACTAGAGCGACTCGGCGAGTCTATACGCGTTCACTGACTCCCTAGGATCCTCTTTTGACACGTTGAGTACTTCCCTGACTCGACGAGTTCCACCTGGCATGAATCGCGGGGCCACCACGACTCAACTCGCCGAGTCTCAAGAACAACTCGGCGAGTTCCAGCTCGACTCAGTCCACCTGTCAACCCTCTCTAACTCTCCCTGACTCACTGAGTCAACCCTTAACTCGGCAAGACCACTCGCTGAGTGGTTAGGACAATCTTCATGCTACTCGCCGAGTCTGTTCTTCGGACTCGGCGAGTCCATGCCATGCATCGACTCAATCTCGCTTCTGAGGTCAGATCCGCTCCAACAACTCATAGATCTAGCCCTCCCAAGCACATTCATTACGTAAAGTCACAATCTTGGCTACCATGCAACGCCTACAAGGCTTCTTTTGATGAAATGACATCTAAAATGGTAACCTAAGTCTCCAACTCAAAAGGAAAGGCATAAAGCATGGCATTTGGGACTCTCTGGACCTACTAAGGTCCAGATCTAGGTACCATTTCCCCATGGGACCTCTCATACTCCAAATACAAGGCAAACAAGGCATGAAGAAACCCTAGATTTGGCCATATCAAGAAAAACACAAGAATAAGCTCTGAATGTTACCTCAATTAGGTTCCTCTGCCGAAATGAGAGTATATCTAAGCTCTCCAACTCCCCTAGCTTGGCCTTCCTCTTCCTTTCTTGCAAATACACACAAAAATGGTGAATAATGGCCTCTTATCTCACTCACAAGAACTCTCAGCTGCTCTGGTGCTCTCAAGGTCGAAGGTAGCCGCAACGAAGGGCCATAAGGTCCTTTAAATAGGGCTCAGGACCGGGAAATTAGGGTTTCATTAAACAGAGCGGACTCGCCGAGTCCATTCCTTGGACTCGCCGAGTCCAGGCGCGAACCCGCGTCCAAAACCGCGATCCTACTCGGCGAGTTTGAGCTCCAACTCACCGAGTCCCCTCACAAAACACCAAAAATATATGAATAAATAATACTTGGGGTTCCGGGCTGTTACAATTCTCCCCCACTAGAACTAGACTTCGCCCTCAAAGTCTCGTCTGCAAATAACTCCGGATGCTGCTCACGCATCTCATGCTCCGACTCCCAGTTCATCTCGGACCCTTTCCGATGCTGCCACTGAACCAAAACCAAGGGTACCTCCTTGTTCCTCAGAACCTTGATTTTCCTATCTCTGATGGCCACTGGTCTCTCAGCATAATTCAGGCTCGCATCCACCTGAATATCCTCTAATGGAACCACTGCCGACTCATCGGCTATAAACTTCCTCAGTTGCGACACATGGAAAGTGTCGTGAATCTGCCCCAACTCTGCTGGCAAATCCAAACGATAGGCTACCCGGCCTACCGTCGTGATCACTCGGAAAGGACCAATATATCGGGGCCCAAACTTTCCCCTCTTCCTGAATCGAATCACTCCTTTCCAAGGAGAGACCTTCAGGAATACAAGGTCGCCGACCTGGAACTCAAGCTCGGACCGGCGTCTGTCTGCATAACTCTTCTGTCGGCTCTGAGCGGTCAACAACCTCTGTCTGACCTGCTGGATCTGCTCTGACGTCTGAAGCACGATCTCTGTACTGCCCATTACCCGCTGACCAACCTCTCCCCAACAAATGGGGGTCCGACACCTCCTCCCATACAACAGCTCAAAGGGGCATACCAATGCTCGAATGATGGCAGTTGTTGTAGGAAAACTCTGCTAAGGGCAAATATGTATCCCAGCTACCCCCGAAATCCAACACACATGCCCAGAGCATGTCCTCGAGCATCTAAATCATCCGCTCACTCTGACCGTCTGTTTGGGGATGATATGCGGTACTAAAATGCAGTCTAGTACCCAACTCCTCATGAAACTTCTTCCAGAATCTGGAAGTGAAGCGCACATCACGGTCTGAAACAATCGAGATCGGCACCCCATGCCGAGATACCACTTCCCTCACATACACCTCCGCCAATTTCTCTGCTGAAGAACTCTCGCTGATAGCAAGGAAGTGAGCGCTCTTCGTCAATCTGTCCACAATCACCCAAATTGCATCAACTCCTCTAGCAGTCCTTGGCAATTTGGTGATGAAATCCATAGTGATCTGTTCCCACTTCCATTCGGGAACCTCCAATGGCTGCAACTTACCATGCGGCCTCTGGTGCTCGGTCTTAACCCTACGGCAGGTCAAGCACCTCTCAACATACCACGCGACATCCCTCTTCATACAGGTCCACCAATACTCCTTTCTCAGATCCAAATACATCTTAGTGGCCTCCGGATGGATCGAGAATTTCGACCGATGAGCCTCCTCCATCAAAATGGTATGCGTTCCTCCCACAAACGGCACCCAGATATGCCCCTGAAATGTCATAAGCCCCCGACCATCGGTAACGAACTCTGAAACCAAACCAACAACCCGTTCCCTCTTCTGCATCTCAGGTTGCACAGCCTCGGCCTGTGCCCCACGAATGGCGTCCAACACTGGAGCTATCACGGTTAATCTCAAACATACATCCCGCAGCGGGGTGCTCTCCGCCCTGTGGCTCAATGCATCGGCTACCACATTAGCCTTGCCTGGGTGGTACAGGATCTCACAATCATAATCCTTGACCACATCCAACCACCTTCTCTGACGCATGTTTAGGTTGGGCTGATCCATCAAATACTTCAAACTCTTATGGTCTGTGTATATCGTACACCGAACCCCATACAAGTAGTGACGCCAAATCTTGAGGGCGAACACCACTGCCCCCAATTCTAGATCATGGGTGGGACATCTCGTCTCATGAGGCTTCAGCTGCCTCGATGCATATGCTATCACATGCCCTCTCTGCATCAGCACCGCTCCCAACCCCAAAATCGATGCATCACAGTATACCACAAAGTCCTCCATCCCTTCCGGGAGGGCTAACACCGGGGCTTCGCACAACCTTTGGCGAAGTGTCTCAAAGGAGGCCTGCTGCTCGGGGCCCCATGAAAAAGCAACACCCTTCCGGGTCAACCTGGTGAGTGGCACTGCGATTTTAGAGAAATCCTTGATAAATCTCCGATAATACCCCGCCAACCCTAGGAAACTCCTGATCTCGGAGGGTGACCTCAGCACCTCCCAACTCATCACCGCCTCAACCTTGGCCGGATCGACCAACATCCCTTCCTGGTTAACGAGATGTCCTAAGAACTGGACCTCCCGCAACGAGAAATCACACTTGGAGAATTTGGCATAAAGCCTCTCCGATCTCAGAACTCCGAGAACCTCTCTCAAATGCTCCTCATGTTGCTCTCTAGATCTCGAATATACCAAAATGTCGTCGATAAATACAATCACCGACAGATCCAGCATCGGCCTGCACACTCGGTTCATGAGATCCATGAACACTGCCGGGGCATTGGTGAGCCCGAAAGGCATCACCACAAACTCATAATGCCCATAACGCGTCCTGAACGCTGTCTTCTGGACGTCCTCATCCCGCACTCTCACCTGATGATATCCAGACCTCAAATCGATCTTGGAGAACCAAGATGCTCCTGCAACTGATCGAATAAATTGTCGATCCTCGGCAACGGGTAACGGTTCTTGACCGTCAGCTTGTTCAGCTCCCGGTAATCAATGCACATCCGGTGTGAACCATCCTTCTTCTTGACGAACAGGATAGGCGCTCCCCACGGCGAGCTGCTCGGCCGAATAAACCCCTTCCCCAGCAGCTCCTGAAGCTGCGAGGATAACTCTTGCATCTCTGGAGGTGCAAGGCGATAAGGCACCTTAGCGATAGGCACGGCCCCCGGAACCAAATCGATACTGAACTCCACTTGCCTCACAGGAGGCACACCCGGCAACTCCTCGGGAAATACATCCAGGAAATCACGCACTACCGGAACCTCCTCAACTGACCTCGGCCTCTCGGAATCCACCCGCGCATCCATCACATACGCCACAAAACCCTTACAGCCCTGTTGTAGACACTGCCTCGCCCTAGCGGCCGAACAAAACGTTGATCCTGAACGTGTACCCTCGCCGTACACCGAAAAAACTCCCCCACTAGGGTCTCGTATGGTCACCAGTTGTCGCTCGCAGTCGATAACCGCACCGAATCTGCTCAACCAATCCATGCCCACAATGACACAGACATCACCCATCGCAATAGGAACCAGATCAATCGGGAACTCAACACCGAAAATCTCGACTACGCACCCTCGGAGAACCTCCGTGGCATATATCACCCTCTCATCAGCTATGGAAACTCTCAGAGGCCGACTCAACGCCTCACGACTAACACTGATATGCTGACTAAAAGCCAAAGATACAAAAGACCGACTCGCACCCGAGTCAAATAACACCAAGGCAGGTACAGAATTCACAAGAAAAGTACCTACGCATAACATAATATAAGCATAATATCTCAACATCAAAATAAATACACGAAAGAATACATACTAGCCACGACATCGGGCGCTACGCGGACCTCCTCCGCAGTCAGCTGAAAAGCTTTCCCTCGTGCCCTCGGCGCCTCGGCCTTCACTGGCCGACTCTCGGTAGCTCTGATGGCGGCAGGGGCAGATCCCTGAGGTGCTCCCTGAGATGATCCTCGCAACTGCGGATACTCTGCCTTCCGGTGTCCGGTCTGATTGCAGTGAAAGCACACCGCAAACCCCTTGGGGCAGTCCTTGGCCATGTGCCCCTCCTTGCCACACTTGTAGCAAGATCCCGCTCTACAGACTCCATTATGACCCTTGCCACACTTCCCACAAGTGCGGCCCTTCTGGCTCCCTGGTTTGGGATCAGCGGGCTTGGCCCGCTTGGCTGCCGGCTGAGACTGTGCCGGTCGCCGATCCCTCCCCTGAGACTCCGCCTCCTCCCTGGCCTAAGTCTCTAGCTCAATCTCCCTCTTTCGGGAATTTTCCTGAAGCTCGGCAAATGTCCGGTACGAGGAGTTCGCCGCGAACTCCCGAATGTCTCTCCTCAAAATACTCAGATATCGGCTCATACGTGCCTGCTCAGTGGACACGTGCTCAGGGCAGAACATCACCCTCTCATGGAACATCCTGGTAATCGTCGTAACAGACTCAGTACCCTGCTTGAGGGTCAGAAACTCCTGGGCCAAACGCTCCCTCTCCACTTGGGGAACGTACTCATCTCGGAACATGGCAGTTAAAAACCTTTTGATGAACTAAACATCAACACGTTGTGGCATTGTGTAGGTGTCTTGGGGAGTTTAGGAGCTAATAGTATGCAACATACAATGCATGTCTTGGAGGTATGCTCGCCCCATGATGTTTCTTCTTCGGTGTAACACAATTCTGCCACCGTCTCCTCATTGTCACCTGATGTAGGTTGAACTACAGAAATAGACAATTTGTCAAGTGTATTGTCAAACACTTTGTAAACTCGTGATACTTTACGTGTATCGAACATGAGATGCTCGGATTTGAAGATGACAGTCTTCAGACTCTTTTTATTAATCAAAACAGAACATCAACATTACAAATAAAGGTGCGGGTATTTAAAGACTCTTAAACCATTCCCGACCCACCAAGCGAAACCAGTGGTTTCTTGGTCACGACCAGCTAAAGCTAAAGTTCCATTAAAGAGCGTTTCCACGGGGTAGAACCTCCTCAGGGAATATAAGGTTTTCATGAGGCTGATCTTGAGCCGCCATCCAAGCACGAATACCTTCGTTTAAGAGAATATTTTTGGTGTAGAAAGTTTCAAATTCAGGATCTTCCGCCGCGCGAATTTCCTGAGAAACGAAGTCGTAAACCTACTAGAACTCTAAGACTTTTGACACAAGGAAACAAAACAAATAAATAAGGAAAGAAAAAAATACTCAACATTAAGGAAACTTATTAACCAATTACTTGGGCTCTACCCTTTCTCTTTGTTGTTACGGACCAGCTGTACCATAGCCACCTCATCAGTTTCCGGTTTGGGTTTAACCCATCGGCACAAACCCCTAATTTAAACCCTAATGGTGATGATAAATCGTTGGATCATTATACGGACAAACAACTAGAAGACTTTATGTTGAAAAAACTGGAACTTTTTTATAATGAGACTATTTCTAAGCTTGATTCATTAGGTTATCATGAGAATTTTCTTTTAGAAGCTGTATTGAGAAATTGTCATTTCCAAGGGAACATGGATCCATTAACTAAAATTTTGGATAACACCCAACTAGATCTGAGTACTAGGGATAATGGGTGCAAGGATAAACTAGTGAATACCAAGAAGATGTTTGCTAACCTGAAGCGGTTGATAGAAGCTTCACTCATTTCTTTTGTATGTTGTTGAGACAAAATGATAATTGATACATTTATGAACAAAGCTATAGGGGGAGAAGTGAGAACTAGCTAGACCATATTGACTTTTATACAGGCTCGACCTTCAAAGAGGGACTAAAAACTGACTTACAGGGGTTGCTAGTCATAGCTATAGGAAGAGTGAATCCAACTACCACAACTCAATCATAGGTCCCATGTGGTGGTTAATATCTTTAAATTTGTGCTAACAATTTATTTGAATATCAATATTTTCTTCGTTTTGAAAATATGTCTGTTATAAAATGTTATTTTTGTTACTTGATTGTTTGATTGTCATTATCTTTACATGTACACACAATTTAGATGAATATCTACTCAGTTTCACTAAATTTGAAAAATATGGCTGTTAAAAAATGTTACCATTGTAACATTACGATTTGATTTTCAATACTCACATTTTTAGCTGTTATGCATTGCTACTTAAAGGAGCATGCACAAATGAAACAAAGACAAACATGTTGACCCATAGGTTAATCGATCCTTTTTGTGGGGTAAAACCTGCAAAAAGTTAAGTTTCTGCATTAGTTTTTAGTTCGGTACTAAACTCATGACGCGAGACTTAAGCTCACAACGTGAGCTTAGTAGTTTTCATTTTTCTTCATTTACTTTTTTTCTGTTTAGATTGTATGCGACAACGTCACAAGGTGGTGCTCTTTACCACGTCGTGGTGGTCAGTCAGTAGGCATTTTTATTTAGTTTTTGTTCAGTTTTACATTTTTATTTTTTATTTTATTGTAGTGGTTGATGACATGAGGATCCAAAACTCCTTTGGTACCACCGCTTGAAGATCCAGATTCATCCCTTCACAAAAAGATGAATAAGGACGTAGGAGTAGACTAAATGTCAAAGAAGTCGCCCTTCAAAGACCTTAAATCAGTTTTTGGAAAGAAGAAATGGAAGAACGTAGGAGAATCAAGTAATTCTTCAAAAGACGTAAACACAATTGAGAGCTTAGAGAAGAATCCTAATCCACAAGATCCCGAGTACGTGTCCGGTCCCAAATTCGACTTAGAGAAGAGTGAAGCTGAAGACGAGAAAGAAGACGAGATGGCGAACATCGCTGATATTTCTATGGGAGCTTACAAGAAGCAAATTAGAGATGACGTTGGTCCTTATTTGGTGCAACCTACAATTCCCGCCACTACCATTTTCGAGTTGAAATGACACATTCTTACTGCACTTAAGGATGTCCCATTTTCCGGAAATGATCATGAGGATGATTATAAGCATCTTGATGAACTCAATGACATAGCACACTATTTCAATGTCCCGAATGTTCCTAGAGAGACAGTCTTGTTAAAGATGCTTCCCGTCACTTTTAAGGGAGCTGCAAAAGATCAGTTGAAGGCATTTCCACTTGGTGCAATTACTACTTGGGCACAGATGCGTGAGCAATTTTTGAACAATTTTGCCCACTTTCAAAAATAGCTAAACTCAAAAAGGTGATAGCCGATTTTGAGCAACAACCGGGGAGTCACTATATGAAGCTTGGGAACGTTATAAAGGATTACTAAGAAACTGTCGTCAGAATTACCTTAACATACAACAAGAAGTGTCTATATTCTATGACGGGGTGAATGTCATGACGAGGAAACTCCTTGATTCTCAAGAATTACTTACTAAGAAAAATCCGGCGGAAATTAAGGAGTTAATTGAAGAGTTCTCAAAGTATTCTCGCGGGTAACACAATCCAAGACATGGTGGAGCTAAAGGAATCGGGGGAGGAAATTCTGAAGACATGGTTGTTTTACTAGCAATGTTGAACACTATGGACCGGAGGATGACCAAAATGGACAAATCAATTCATGTTGTTAGAGTTGGATCTGAAAGGTGCAATGGTCCACACTTGACCAAAGATTGCCACTTGGATGATAATGGGAATAAAAAGGCTCAGGTATTCTACTCGAGTGGGGATAAGTATGATGAAGATTGGAGGAACCCAAAGAAAGAATAGTTGCCAATGATGAGTATAAAAAGCAAAAAGAAGAAAAGTATAGGAAGACTGGACGGGTTTCTACCAAAAAGAGCAACCACAACCAGAGAAAAAGGCTTACCATGAGACCATGTTAGCCAGATTTATGGAGGCTTCTGAGAAAAGACATGATGAGACAGATGCAATAATAAAAGATCAAAGGATGATGATGAAGGATCAACAAGCCATGATAAAAGATCAGCAGGCTATGATGATTGACCAGCAAGCTTTTTTAAGAAATCATCAAGCATCGATCCAAAACCTCGAAGCCCAACTTGGTCAACTAACGACTTTGGTAAATGAAAGATTATTTGTCACAACTAGCATTTTAGCAAGGAAATTCTATTCTCGTGTAATCATTCAACTATTGTAAAACATATACTCTAAGTAAATATCACTCAGTGCTCATTTAAATTCACCTCTCATGTTCAACAAAGAGTTTGAAAACCCTAAGAATCTTGGTTTAAGTCTATATTGGACTAGAATTTCCTTATTAGGCCTAATGGACCAATAAGCATTCAATTCAACTATTTTGGGCTTGGAAACCCTATTTGGATTCTAAATGGACCCAATTCACAAATCTATAACATTTTGGACCATTTGGGCCTAGAATGATTCATTCTAACCCTAATGGGCCTTATCGGGCCATAACTAATCCAATTAACCCTAGTAAGCCATAAATCCATTCTTTTACGCCATTTTGGGCCGTGAACTATCCTAAAGGCCCAATCGGCTGAAAACTTCTCTATGGGCCTCCTGATTTCGAGTAAGGATCAAGATTGGGCCAAAATAATTCATCTTCTCCTTCTTAATTTAATTCTCGGCCCATGAGTAAAAAAATGGCTAATTAATCCAAACCATGACACATCACTTTTGTTTAAAGGATAACCAAGTTTAATACACCACATACATCTAGACAAGTCCCATATATCCATGCACACCCTTCTCTGTCCCATGTTCTTCTACTCACGATCGAGAGGAAAACCACACACACACACACACACACACACACTTTCAAATCCTTTCCAAACACTCTTAGAGATCATCCTCCTTCCTCCAAGGATCTCAAAATTTTGCTTGAGTTTTAAGGATCTTCATCAAGTATTTCCAATATTTGGTAAGTTAGTATCAAACACAAACATCTCCTTCCATTTTAACATGAAAAAATCCTTCTTACATAGCTTTATTCCATGATCACACTCTTGGAAACTTCTTAAGCTCGAAATCTACTCAAGGAGCTTGCTACAGCCAAAAATCACATTAACTTCTTCCATTTCTTCTTCAAAACCGAAACATCTAAGGAAAGGTGAGTTCATACCCCCTTGTTTTCGGTTTTTACATGATTTTTGGTGGAGAATACAAGTAAAGTGTGTAGATCTATGTGTTATATGCATGTCTTGTGTGATTTCTTAGTTTATTTTGTAAAAATGTGTTAGATCTTAAAAAATCTCGACATCTTAAGTAACATTGAGTTAAGATCCATGAACTAAGACACATTATACATCATATTATCAAGTTAAAAGTGTTTATATGTTTAAGATATAAAAATTTAAGGCAAAAACCTTGTTAAGGGTCAAAATTGTCAAGAAAACAAAAGATAAGAGTAAAAAGTGACATTTATGTTTTTATAAGGATCAAACAGGTCCTAATTGTATAAAAATGGATTTTTATGATAAACATGCTTTCCAAAAGGGCAAAAATATAAATTTTAGCTTAATGGGCCAAACATTTGGGCCTCACGGTTTTGGGCCCAAATTTGCAAAAAAAAAAATGAAAGTTTTGGGATTAAAAATGTTATTTGACCAAAGTTTGAGTCATAAATGTAAATAAACCAAATTTAGGGGTGAAAATAACATTTATTTCTAAATGGGACCAAAAATGTAACTTTTATCAAAATTAGGCCGAAAGTGACAATTTTTACAAACAAGGGGCTGAAAATGCACTTTTCTGCAAAACTGGGCCAAAATGTCAAAATATAAATTTTTATAAATGATGGACTAAAGTGTTATTTTTACAAAACTTTGGGCCTTAATTGAAAATTTGAGGCTTATTGACCAAGAACGTCATTTTTACAAAAAGAAGACTTTTTATAATCAATTTGGTAAACCTCGAGTTAAATATAAACAACGAAACAATAACGAATGGACGAAATACATCGATAACAATTTTATTGGGCCTAATATTCACATTACATGGCCAATGGGCCTTAAAGGCCCATTCAAGTGTATATTGAGCCCAATATCTTCCATGACATGTTTATTGGGCCTTGCGACCCATTTACATGTTAATTTGGGCATGAGATATGGGTCACATGTTTATTGGGCCTTGGTGGTCCATTTACATGCCTATTGGGCCAAATTACCCTCGTACATGTTATTGGGCCTTTATGGTCCATTTACATGCTAATTGGGCTTGGACTGAATTTCACATGCTTAGTAGATCGTAACTCTATCCCTTACATAATTATTGAACTTCGTATACTTATATATGTACCTTTGGATATGAAAACATGCAACATACACGTAAACATTAAACATACTGAAAAACATAACGAACATGAAAGGTTGAGAATCTAGTGAGACTTATCGGTTGGCACCTTTGAGTGTACAATCGTAGCCTATAGTTATAACCAGAGTTTCCTAGAGGGAGAGCGGGATTTTGTGTATAGATCTATACGGGGTGACTCCCCATGCCTTAGTTGTTCACTACAGCTAGACTAGGCCGTTCTAGGGTGACAAAACCTTGAGCAAATACCGGCATTTGGAAAAATGCCAACACAGGCAACCTAGTCAATATCTTGTATGGTTATAACGGCTCATATAGAGATCCAATACCAATTTAACATTTCGAATATTAACCCTTCGATTGTGGCAACACGAAATAACTTAATCAATGATCCAAGAACCTCGACATTATTATAAATTAGAAAATGTCGGATTTTCTAGGGAAATACTATTATTCAATTATCACTTACTTACAATACAAAGAAATCTAAATTGCATTCATATATGTTACTACTACGAAATTCACACATGCATTTATACTTGATTTTCACATCATTTTCAGACATTTTACAGAAAATATCGGATTTTCTGGGTTTTTACAAAAGATACAAAAGACTTTTATTCAAACATACGTATGAACTCACCAACATTATATATGTTGACCGTTTTCAAAATAACTTGTATTCTCAGGTATTCGTTAAGCAGGAAGATTTTCAAGTGTATATGGTTTTATTTTATGTAACATCACTCATTGTACTATTAATACTTTGAACTGATGTAATTTATAACACCACACTTGATGTGAAGAATGTTGGTTGTTATATGTAATGTTGGTGATGAATGTGTTATGTTTCATGTATATTCATTGTGATGATAATTCAATTGTTAGTCACACGAGCCCCATGACGTTTTCGCCGTCTGGTTCGGGGGTGTGACAGGTTGGTATCAGAGAAATGTTTATAGTGAACTAGCATATCTAACCATACATGATATGCAACTATAAACACAATGGGACTAAATAACTATGAACAAAACAAAATTTTCACACTTATGTGCGCATATTAGAATAATAATCTAACAATATCTAATAAAAGCTTCTTGAGGAAATTGAACACTATGATTAAACCTGGACACTTATGTAGTCATATTAGGGATAAATATAACCTGATCAACTATATTTATTCATAATATAACCAACATGTGCTCGGGAGTAAACATAGCGGGAAATGAATCCAAAAGCCCACCTCACTCTCCAGTAATTCTAGGGAACCCAAACCTAAATAATTAAAATGTACTGTAGCAATAATCAAAACATGACTTATTCCTGCGCCCCCATGCAGTCACCGTGGATGATGATCAGCAAGGAGTACATTTTTATCAAGCCCTAGTGGCTCAGGGGATGCTTGAGGAGGATCCCGAAGAAGAACAAGGGGGAGCCCCTGGCATTGGGCCCGACGAGCACACTGATACAGACTATGAGTTTGATGGGACTGACGAAGACATGAAGGAGGATAGGGACACAAATGAAGCCCCTGTCGAACCACCTACCGATGAGGCACACCAGGACCACCCTACTCCACCAGGGGATCCCCTTGGTGAGGATCGTTCTCTGGAAGCAGAGGTTGCCACACTTCGGCAGCAGCTATTTGCTATGGAGGCACGACTCGTGCAAGCTGAGCATGAAAGGGATGAGGTCATCAGAGAAATGAGCGAGATGGCTCAGTTGTTGGTACAACATTTTGGGATATGATTTCGCTACCACCATTAGGCACTTCTCAGTATGATTTCGCTACAACCATTAGGCACTTATTGTATATCCAAAATTAAACTTGCTCAAAGATGTTCGCTTCTTATAAAGCATTATCATATTGATTGTCGTAGGTGTACTTCAATCTAATGCATATGCTTAAACATCCATCGAAATTATATTTATTAATGCATATTGCAGGAAATAACAAACACCTAGCCTGATCTTCAATCAGGTACATTCCCCCAAGCATTAGATATGTAGCTTCTTCCAATCGCTACTCATCTATTAGAATTAGTGGAGCCTGCATTGCATTGTTTATTAAGTATTCATATAATCTTTCCAAACCAACCTCCATGATTCTTCATCAATTAAAACTCTTCAGAACTTATCTGAGCTCAGACCTTAGAAGAACCTGTTGCATTCCTAAATAACAAATTACTCCATGCTTTTATACCATACTTAAATCCATCAATGAGTAAGGTAGAAAATAATACCTTATAATTCTCATAAGTTTCTCGAACTATTTCTTCCATCAGCTGTTTTGAATTAGATTTCTCAAGGAAATTTATATACATGTGAAAACTCGGTTCTTTGCTCACATGTTAACTATACTTTGAGGTTGCATGTTAAGAGGATTAAACGGAAAAATTATCAACAACAAATTCTAACAAATGTGGATTAACCACCAATGAATGGACAAAGATCATATAGTTAAATTGACAGCATATTACTTGCCTTCTAAATACTTACACTGAACCACTTAAGGTAGCAAGTGAAGCAGACAAGTTTGGATTCGCATGACTGGATGCAGTCAAAGAGGCTTTTTGTCTTCCATCTGAATGAATCTCATTTCTCTGAAGCTTGGTTGGAGAACATACTTTTAGAAGTTGTATTCGAAATGGTCATTGTCATTGGAAACATGGATCCATTGACTAATATTCTGATAACACTGAGATATATCTGAGTAGTAGAGATGGTGGGTGCAAGGATAAACTAGTTAATACCAAGAAGGTGTTTGCTAATATGAAGCACTTGAGAGAAGCTTCACTAATTTCTTTAGTATGTTTATTGAGACAAAATGATACGTTTATGAATAAATTAAAGGTATTCAATGTCGTGTGTCAACTCTATGAAAATCTCATATGTTCTAAAACCTAATAATGATGGTGATGGTGTCCATACACAAATGGATGATCAGCATGCAATTTGGTCAGAGCCCACTCCATCAATGTCCCGATGAAATGTTACTTAAGGAGTGTTCTCGAGCTTTCAAGTGTCTAGTTTTGATAAATTACCAAGGGATACCGGAATCTCGCGTTATAATTTATTGTTTGAAAGAGAAATTTTGTCATGGATTTGAATCCATGTTGGACAATAAAAGTAGATCTCGGCCTTCACTAAATCAAAGTCTATTCTTAATGCACACGTCATCTTAAGGTACACTAAACAGTCTTTAGTGACATTTTAATCTAATGTCAAGATTTTGTTCTATTTGCACGTAGCTGTGTTTTACCGGCGACACTCAATAGCGGCGACGATCGGGAAACAGTGGCGATAGCAAAAGAGGGAAAATTTCGCGGGTTTTTTTCGACTATTAGCGGTGATTTTGTCGTCAGTATTCATGTCGCCGCTATTAATTTACAAGAAACAGAGGACACCAGCCCTTGGATTGTAGACAGACAGAATGTACACGGTTTCACAAAAAAGGTTTGATGCGGATCGTGGTTTACAGTCATTAGCGGCAACTTCAACTGTTAGCGGCATCAATAACGTACGTCGCCGCTAATAGTTGAAGTCGCCGCTATTTGCGTCGTAGCTAATAATTGCTTTTCTTGTAGTGTGTATTTACTCTCTTGAGATTAGAAGTAATTTGAAAGTGAATTAGAAGTATTTTGATTTAAATACTTATGAATTTGAAGGAAATCTTATGCAATTACCAATACAAATTCGTAGCATGAAAAAAAAAGGAAGGAAAAAAAGGAAAGAATAAAAAATAAACGTTATGTGATTTTTTTTCGAAAAAAAAGATATATAAAAGATGAGAGTTAATTCATTTTAATCAAAGTATATAAATGGTCCTTATGGGATCAAGGTTGGATCTACAACACCATTTTTCCATTAGATTTCTCATTGTCAAATTCTTCTTGATTAACAATTAAAAAGTTCATCGAAATCTCCTCTTCCATGTAATCATCACATATATACTCCTTGCAAAGCTGATAGAAGAAAGGGACATCAAATGTTTCATTCAAGGTACCCAACTACCCATACATATCTGAGCATAACAAGATTCAATAAGGGTTGTTATTTAATCCTTGTAACATTCTTAAATTTTTTGACCCAATGTTTGTGAGATCTTAAGGATAACGGTCAAAGCTTGTGAAATGTTTTGGAAAGTCAAAATTCTAGTAAAATCTAGTAAAATAATGATTTAGTGTGAAATTTGTAAATAATGGTAAAGCTGTTGGGCTTATGCAATATGTATGACTCTCTAAATATGGGCTTTGAGTAAAGCCGTTTTCTCAATTTCAAAAATCTTGCTTCAATATTTAAAGCAGAAAGCCCGTTTGCGAAAGTGGTATCAGTTATATATTAAATAATTATTTTTATATAAATTTATTTAATATAACATTTTAGTTTTATACTAAATAATTATTTTTATATAAATTTATTTATTACAACATTGGTTAATATGATAAATATTAGCGTTAATATGTATATCTCTACAATTATAGTAAATTACACAAATAGTCCCTATTATAACAACCAAAATTTTCAAAAGAAAATTTTTATTTTTAATTAACCAAAATATTTCACAACCCACGGGGTTTCCAATTACAATTGTTTCCAAAATTCATAACCATTACAATTAATTTCAAATCATCAGAGTGTCACATAAAATGCATGAGAGAGAGAGAAAGAGAGTACAAGCCGCGCCATCAAGCTTTGCCCTTGTCCTTAGGCTCAGATGTACCTGCACAAATCCACAAATTGTAAGCTAACTCTTAATGAGTTCCCCATAGCATACCCCACACACACAAGCCACATAGCACGTATCATATTAGCTACAAAAGCTATCTCTACCGTTAGCTATAAAAGTTATCTCTATCATTAGTCATAAAGGCTATCTCTACTGTTAGCTATAAAATCTATCTCTACCATTAGCCATAAAGGTTATCTCTACCGTTAGCTATAAAAGCTATCTCTACCATTAGTCATAAAGGCTATCTCTACCGTTAGCTATAAAAGCTATCTCTATCATTAGCCATAAAGGCTATCTCTACCATTAGCTATAAAAGTTATCTCTACCATTAGTTGTAAAAGCTATCTCTACCATGAGCTATAAAAGTTATCTTTACCATTAGCTATAGAAGCTATCTCTACCACGTATCACTGCATAAGTATGCCACACACACCAATTATCATAAAATGAGCCGACCTTGGTGCCTTAGACCCATTGGTATGGTGAGAAGACTCACCTCTAGTGAATGTAGAATTTGACGGGTTTAGATTAGATAATCCCCAAGTGTTGCTCCAAATCAACCGCCTATAATCATCATATGAATAACTCGTCAAATCCCGTAGACACCCTCAAAATCAACCCTGGTCAACCTCGGTCAACAGTCAAGGTCAACAATCCATGTTGACCTCTACTCGTCGAGTGCATCCAGCAACTCGCCTAGTTGTCTGAGTAATTCATCCACTCGCCGAGTTACCTGTGTAACTCATCGAGTCCCTCGAAAACTCATGAACCTTGAACTGAGAATCCATCCAGCCGAAAACCCTATTCAGGCCGAAAACTCATATAGCCGAAAACCCAGTTCTCCACCGAAAACACCCTAGATCCCGAAAACAGGAAAACCCTTCTTGATTCGCCGAGTCAAATGAGGAACTGGACGAGTTCCTTCAGTCCTCTCATGTTCGGTCCTTTTCAGTGGGATCTAAGGTCCCAAACTCTAGATCCAAGTTCCCCTAGTGCAGATACCATGTAAAGTTGCAAACTTTACGAGCATGCAAGGTTTCCCAAGGCTATATCTTCAAAACTAGGCTCCTTTCAAGGTTTGTGCATGGAAAATGGCTAGACTACACAAACTGAGCAACTTTATGCCATTAGGGACCTAAAGGGGCCCAGATCTTGAATCATATCCTTGTGATAGGTTTAGATCTAAGTTTAGAACCCATTTTGCCCCCAAATGGTCATATACTTGAAAGAGAAGAGATCTAAGAATCCACAGCTCAATGTAATGACTTTTTACCTTAAAATGGTGACTAATGCAGTGTAGATGTCTGATATATTGCTTCCCTTCTTGTTCCTTCTTCTAAATTCCTTCTCCAACACACCAAAGTTTGCTAAACCAAGCTCTTATTCTCACTCAAGGAGGCTTACGGCCGAAAACGGTTTTCTCTGGGTAGTAAAGTGCTAAGGGAGGCCACAAGGGGCAGGTTATGATCCTTATATACGGTGCAGCCCCTCAAATTAGGGTTTTCTCTTTACATATCCTACTCGCCGAGTCGGGTCTTCCAACTCGTCGAGTAGGTCCCGTTCCCGCGTCCATAAATCATTCCTCTACTCGACGAGTTGGACTCCCAACTCGCCGTGTCTACGCCCAAAACCCTAAAAATTGAATGAATCATGTAACACCTGGAACAAGTGCCACACCTCTGGTTTGTGGTAATTTGCGTGTTTGGTCCCTAACTTATTTTTTTAACTCAGAAAGTCCCTACTATTTGTTTTTGTTACTATTTGTTTTTGTTACGTGTTTGGTCCTGTCTTACCTAAAAATACTATTATTGAAATAGAAAAAAATGGTGAGGTAGGTAAGATAAGGTGAAGGGTGGGATTGAGGGTGTGTTTATTTAACTAAATTAAAAAATCGAAGGGAATATAGTTTTTTTTTTTTTAAGTCAGACAGTGACCAAGCGCGTAACAAACACAAACAGTATGAACCTTCCGAGTTAAAAAAATAAGTTAAGGACCAAACGCACAAATTATCATAAATCATAGGGACCGTTCGTGTAATATACTCCTACAATTACCATTCCAGCAAGCACTCGAAATCCACACAGTGTTTCATATTTTTCCTCAAATTGAAAATATGACCAAAATGATAAAAATTGTACTTGACTTTCTGAATTTTAATAACTTTATATTTACACATAATTTTAATAACTTTATATTTACACATAATTTAGATAAATATTTGTATATTTTTCCTCGACTTGAAAATTATGACCCTTTTGTAAACTATTTGATTTTCAATATCTTTATATTTACACATACAATTTAGATGAATATCCACACACACTATCCCTAAACTTGAAAAATATGACCGTGTATAACGTTATGGTCGTATCTTGACTAACTACTTTTTAATATCTTTATATTTACACACACAATTTATTTGAGTAACTACATTTTTCCTCAATTTAAAAAAATGACCGTTATAAAATGTTATTGTTGTAACTTGATTGTTTCATTGTTATCTTTAGGTTTACACACATAATTTAGATGAATATTAACACACTTTGTCTAAACTTGAAAAATATGACCGTTATAAAATGTTACCGTTATAACATGACTATTTGAATTTAAGTATCTTCACATGTTTAGTCGTCATAGCATTGCTACTTAAAAGGAGCATCCACAAATGAAACAAAGACAAACATATCCATCCATGTCTCGAAAATTTGAGAAAAAACATAGCAACAAGAACAAAAATATTTTCAAGACTCTTGCTCGAAAATATCAATTTCAGATGAAGTTGTTTTGAAGTATTATGCTAAGTGTTCATAACATTTCAATTGTAAGTTTCCTTTTATATTATGCAACTTATGTGTCTTTACAAACTAAGCTTTATCGTTTATTCATGAGTAAAGTTACTCAAAAATGTTGGCTTATTATAACGCATTATCATATTGATTGTAATAGGTAAACTTCTTAATGCATATTCCGAAACATCGATTAATGAATAATTTTTGCATATTTTAAACTTTTTATTAAGAATTCCGTAAGTTCTGGTGGTGTTTATCGGTTTACCAATCTAGACATGTTGAATTGCCCTGTCTTCAAGTTCATTGCATTATGTTGAACATAGATAGATAAAATAAATAAATAAATAAATAAAAATTTGGTCTCTACTTTAACTTTTTTTCAAGATTATAATAAATTACAAGCATCTAATCTCTATAATGAATTTACAATAAACTTTATCTAATTTAATTCATATGATCATGTGTTTTGATTTTGTTTTTCTTATTTGGGCATTTGTAGTGGATCCTGCAATTTATAGTAGCAAATCTCGATTAGCATTGAATGTAATCTAAGGGGTGTTTAGCTCACATACTGATTTTTTAAGGAGCAAAATATGTAAAATGAATTCGATTTTGAAGGAATGGATTGTGTATTCAAGTATTCGATATTTAACTACAAAAAAAATAACATTTAGCGGCACAAATCTTTAGTGATACATATATTTTTTTCTACAATGCCAAGTTTTTAACGACATTTGATGTGGCATTATAAAAATTGTAGGATTTAAAGCACCAAACATGTTTATGCGATTATATTACAAAAGCAAAGTTATATAATTATTTGACTATTATACCCCTATCGTAAAGCTAAGTTTAAAATATTATATATCCTTCATAATTATTCAAAATATCTTATTTATCCAATTTTTTTAATCATTTTTTTATCCTTAGTTTTTATTTATATGATATGAATTAACAAAATATGTAAAAGTAGGTCGCATTGGACAAAAAAAATATGAAGATAAAATTCATTATGCATCGAACTTTTAGAGGCCAATAAGATCGAAACAGGAAATAAGATGACATTAGTCAATACTCGATAAGATATCCTTACTTGTATTAATCAAAATAGGGAAACGTGTTCGATAAGATCATATAGTCATGAATGGTAATGTCAATGATTAATTTTCCTTGGGATCATCCGTGCTATGTTGTTCGTGATCCAATTAGAGTACATTGAATGAAACTTTTAATACACGGAAACAGGTTCAATGATGCCTGCAAAAAAAAAAAAAAAAAAAAAAAAAAAAAGGAACCTTCAACTGCAGCTAAAATCTCCACCGTTTTGGTTCTTGCCGAAAAGAAAAAAGTCAAACAACTAAACATTGGAATTAGTAATGCTGGGGAATTTAGAGGCAAAGGAAGAAACTCCTAAAGAGTCAAAGTTTCAATGCAACCAGAGGTCAAGCAGCTCAACAATGGTGACAATATTAGATGATTCAGAACCCATCAAAAATTTTATACCCAAAAGTATGCAAGGAAGGAACTTGATGTATTTAACTTTAGTGATTTTGAAGTTGTTGAAAAAAATTTATAGTTTTATTTAGTGGTACATTTCTCAATCCCGTGTTCTAGATACAACCTAGAAGCACATACGATTCTTGATTGTGTGTTATTCTAATTTTGTATTTATCCGAGGGTGTTATGAAGAGGTTAATTAGAGAAACCAAAAAAGGTTTCAACTTTCAAATGTTGTAGCTATTGCATTATCTTTCTATTTATTGCAATTTGTTCTATGGTTATGACATATACAAGTAACGAATATGTTCTTCAATCTAGCCTTAAAAGTTAAATCAAGTTAATAATTGAAATTATAAACTGACTTTGTGATGCGCTTTTGCAAGTTAAATTTGGATTTATGTGACATTCCATGCCCCTAAACATATAGGTCGATCTAAATGGATAAAATCTTCCATCTTGGTGTCCATAGAAAACAGAAGTACCCAATAGTTAGAAAGCAATAGCTTGAGTAGTCCAATTGAGTCTGATACTTAACAATGGTTAGGCCAAGTCCAGTCTAGCTATTCTAGATTAACAAACATTAAGCTTTAAAAACATTACGAAATCATGACTTGTGGTCCTTCATACTCATTTGAAGCCTTTGCATATACCCTTTAACATGCACTCATCCATACTTATATCACAACTTTAAACGTAAAAGCTATTGAAGTAATTATTTCGTTTGGGTATAATGTTCACATCCATATTTTTTGTGCTACCGAGGTTTCATCTCTTTACCTCTTATGCAAATTCCCAAATCCTACTGTAACGCCTGTAAGTTGGTGTTAGACGATTTACATTATATGTATATATTGCATACATGTTTTATGGACAAATATTATGGGCTTATAAGATTTGTATAAAATTGTTTTATAAATTTAACAAATTACGTTAAATATACATTTTTTACAGAAGATGATTGAGGATAAATAATCTTAATTAAAGTTGTAGTAGTTGTGATGATGAGTTCGTGAGTATAGAGAACGCTCAAATCCGACTTCATATGAGGAAGATATGATTTATCGAAGCTCTGCGTTCAAACCGACACAGTTATGTGTGTCATAAAAAATGAATTACAGATCGGGTGCTTATTAGTCAAATCAATGTAAACGAGAATTACAGATCGGGTGCTTACAGATCAGAGACCATGTCTCGCTGATAATGTGGCACCAGCCGAAGCTGGAGATGTGGCTCTATGAAATTGTGACATGTGGCAAGGCTGGAGGTGACAACGATCGGACGAAGTGGAAGAACGAAGGGAAGGACACGTTGAAAGCGTTGGATCGAACACCGCCTTGAGGCACGGCACGCCTATGGTTTGGAGGCGCGACGTGCCCGTGGAGTCCTTTAAATAGCCATGAATTTAGCTCATTTTCTCACATTTTCAGCCACAAATCCTCCTAAAATGTTTTTGCATTCTATCCTCGATACTCTTGAGTTCCCGATTACTTTAGCAAGGCTTTAAGCCATCAGAGAGCCATGAGAAATAGATCTTTCAGAGTCGAAGTTCTGCTTGCGACTTTCCGAACTTTTGTTAAAAAAAATTGTAAGTTAAGTTGCACTTACTACGCTATAAGTGTAACTTATACTTATATTCATAGTTGTTATTATGAATTTATAAATAAGATATATCAGTAACTCCAATCATAATATTGATTGATATACTTACAGGAATGATGTCTAGGATCTAGTGATGTATTTAAAGTGGATTTTCCAAACAATATACTATCTATACTATACAGATTTTACCTCCAATATGATCTTACATTGTTGTTCCTTATTTGATAGAATTTGAAGTATTTCTTGTGATTATTGAAGAATCCTAGAATAGTTATAAAACCCATATAAATTGAACGAATACTAAGACGCAATAATATTCATATTTTGTTGATGGAAAGGGATAAGCTTAAGTATTAGTCGGGAAGCTAGATTTCTCGTATCTTCCACCTTGATTACGTGAGATTATAGTTACTTTCATGAACATGATTTTAATACAAGTATTTACTGAAAGTATTAAGTAGTTGTTAAAAGCTTATATGTGATCTATATGCTTATTGTTTGGAATATGTGTTTGATAAATTTTTTATAACATGCATTATGCAAACCAGATATCATTGTAGCTGTTAAGTGTATATATGATATATTATATGAAAATTTTAATAGAAGTATTATTACTTAAAAGATTTGTATACACCTGATACTTTGTGCTAAATATATACACTAAATTAAGATAGTGTTGTAGAAACAGAGTTGGTATTGGATGTGGATTACAGAGATTGTAATCTAGTCTAGTTTCTAAGCTAAGACGTATAAAGAATGAGTAGGTCCAATTAATTTAGATAGTAGTATAATCATCCCTAATAAATAAATATCTTTTTGTCACATCTCACATTCTCATTTATTTTGCCACATGTAATTTTGTTGTTATTTTAAATTAATTTTTATTCCACATGTCATTTTATTGTTTTTTTTCATTTTATAAAATTCTAGATAATATTAAAATGCAATAATAAATGCATATCAATTTCATTAATGAACTTTTCTTCTTATTTCAAATTTACTAAATTAAAGATTCATTAATTTTATTTAATTATTTAACTAAATATTTGTTCAAATTTAAAAGAGAAAACAAACACTTTAACTTTTATAATTCAATATTTTCTTACTTTTCTTATAAATTCAAACTTCTAAAATGTTTAGAATTTTGTATTTAGTTTTTATTTTAAATAAACTCATGTAATACATGGGTCTCACACCTAGTTGTATATTGTAGTATGGTATAAATAGGAAAATGTTTTTGGATAATTATTACAAGTGTCATATTTTTGCATAGTAATGAAGCAAGACTTATAAAGGATGCTTGGTTCGAATTAAGTTGGAAAGGGTGATTAGGTATGCTTGTTCTGTAAAGATAATACATAAATAGGAAAATTGTGTTCAAGGTTGATTACATGTATTGTACTCTTGTCTAGTTATAGACTAAGAACCAAAAGAGATGCTTAGTTCAATTAAGTTTGGATAATAGGTATGTATATATAAAGGATGTGTGTGAGATGGGAATGGAGAGTAGAACTTTGTTCAATGAAATTGATGTTTGGTGGGGTACTATATTAGTATTCTCCATCCTTTATGGACAACCAAAAATGGTATGTATGTATCAAACATCTGTTAGGTGCCTAGAGGACCAGTCATTTATACGAGTAGGATGACGACCACTGACTAAACCCATTCTTGTGGTATTAATGAATAATATTGATCTAAATAAATATAATTGTATGTTCATTCGATGTACTCTATCCGCCCATGGTTGCCTTTATTGACTAACGCCTAGGACTCCCCAAAGCAATATAGTCAACTTGTTGCTTACAATATCCATAGGATAGATCTTATAAGATCACCAATATAGGATTAGTATGTGAGGATCGACGGGGGGATAACTAAGAGTAAAATGTTTTATAGATGTTACGATGAGTTGTTGGTTAACTAATGGTTTTGCAGGATCATTGATGATTATCATAATAATATTGTAGAATTGTAAATCCTACGTATCTCACCAAGTTTCCCAACTTGACCTACTCAATTTATAAGCATCACAGGTATCGGTATTAAGACTGTCGGAGACTCAGAATGGATGTTGAGTGATTAAAGAGAAGACTTGTAATAGTATTCAGGATCGTTAAGTCTTTACGATGTAATTTATGTTGTGTATCGATTATAACATCCTTAGCATTTTATTATTTGAAAAAATCATTTGGACCTTCAATAGTGATGTCACACCTACAATTGTGATATTTATCCCACTTTAGTACTCGTTTGAATCATATTTCTTTGCTCTCATACAATAATCCACACTCACTTTTCAATAACATTTCATCTTGATATCTTCCTTTAATGTCCTTAAAATTGTACCAAGATTGGAGCTTATTTTCTTTAAATAACATTATGCAATCCAATAATGGTTGACAAGGGACCCAAAAACATAGTTTCTTGAACATACGTGCTTCTACCTTCTCATTTATTGATATTATTTTGAATAAAGTTTCATGATTTATGCATGAGGCCCAAAGCGTACATGTACACTTCCTCACTTTCTTATATCCCATATCTTCCTCTTTAGTTCTTCTCTTAGACACCACAACAACATTCTCATGTGGTCATTTATCTTAAACCTCATCTAGTAACCAATCCCAATACCACAATTGGTTAAACACACTATCAATTGCACAAATATTCAGATTTCGTTCCTAAAAGAGATTTCATTGATTTCCAACGGATGGTGGGATCAAGGTTTAATATAAAACACAATTTTCTATAGATTTCTAATAATCTCGGTATCATCTACTTGATCATCGCTCAAAAGTTTATTGAATTTGACACTGCTCTTCACTTCCATGCAAAGCAGATACAAGAAGCGGACATCAAATGTGTCATTCAGTAGCCATAACGTGTGTGTATATATATATATATATATATATATATATATATATATATATATATATATATATATATATATATATATATATATATGACTCTTTGAATATTGGCTTTGAATAAAGTTAGTTTCCCTT
Source organism: Lactuca sativa (assembly GCF_002870075.4). Lineage (NCBI taxonomy): Eukaryota > Viridiplantae > Streptophyta > Magnoliopsida > Asterales > Asteraceae > Lactuca > Lactuca sativa. Next base: position 170,955,736 of record NC_056624.2, on the reverse strand, counting down.
GTTTCAAAAATCTTGCTTCAAGTTCAATCTTCATATCAGAAAAGCATGTTTTCACAAACCTCATTTCATTATCTTAAATATACATAGTGCGTGGAAAATTTAGTTGATAACGTTTTGTTAAATGCTACGTGAGAGTCAGTAGTGACAAACGAGACTTTTTGTTCAAGACGGAGCATTTTCTCGAACTCTAGAAGGTAGAAGTTTGAAGCTCTCAAATACTCCACGTCAAACAAGCCCATAAATTTCAACTAAGCATCATTGACGTAAGAGTGTTATCAGTTATTTATTAAATTACATTTATGATATATATGAGCGTTATATATATATATATATATATATATATATATATATATATATATATATATATATATATATATATATATATATATATATATATATATATATATCAACCACATCACATTCAGATTTAGATGAATATCCACACACTTTTACTCAACTTAAAAAATATGGCCATTATATCGCTGTAACTTTTCTATCTGATTTTTAATATCTTTACATATACACACAAAATTTATATGAATATGCACATGTTTTTCCTCAATTTGAAAAATATAACCGTTGTAAAATGTTATTTTTGTATCTTTATTGTTTGATGTTTAATATCTTTAAATTTACACACACAATTTAGATAATATCCACATTTTTTTCCTTAAATAGAAAAATTTAAACATTATAAAATATTATGTAACTTGACTATCTAAATTTTAAATTTTATATTTACACACTATTTAGATGAATATCCACTCATTTTCTTCAATTTGAAAAATATGACCGTTATAAAATGTTACTGTTGTAACTTGATATTTTGATTTTTATAATCTTTACATTTACACACAATTTAGATGAATATCCAAACTTTCTCTCGACATTAAAAAAAATATGATTGTCATAAAATGTTACCGTTTGAACTTAACTATTTGATTTTAAATATCTTTACATTTCTAGCCATTATAGCATTGATATTTATAGGAGCTTGCACAAATGAAACAACCACAAACATATACACCCATGTCTCGTAACCAGGAGAAAAATCGCAACAAAACCAAATATATTTCCATAATCTTGCTGCAACATGACAATATCAATTTCAAATGAAGTTTTTTGTTCTATCACGGTAAGTGTTCATAACATTTCAATCGTAAGTTTCCTTTTATTTCATGCAACTTATGAGTCTTTACAAAATTAACTTTTATCATATATCCAAGAGACCATATGAATTTTGTTGATGAAAACGAAATCGTTCTATAAATTTTAATGCTTTTTTGTAGCATCTAATGGCTACGCTACTGGTGTTAGAGGAAAACATGTCTGCCCCGACTGGAGTCTCATCCTTTGGAATTTGATTCCGATTTATCAGTTACATCATCATGTTGTGGTTTCAATTCTTTTTCAAATCCGATGGGTTTCCGGTTTGGGATTAACAAATCGACACAAACTCCTAATTTAAAGCCTACTCTTGATGATAAAACGTTGGATCATTATACTGATAAGCATCTCGAAGACTTTATCTTGAAAAAACTGAAACTTTTATACAATGAGGCTATATCTAAGCTTGTTTCATTAGGTTATCATGATAATGTTATTTTAGATGATGCCTTAGGAGATTATCATTGGCATGGGAACATGTATCCATTGACTAACTTTCTGGATATAACTAAGTTATATCTCGCTACGCTATGTCTGAGTACTACGGAAGTGGGTGCGATGATAAACTAGTTAATACTAAGAAAGTGTTTGCTAATCTGAAGCAGTTGATAGAAGCTTCACTCATTTCTTTAGTGTGTTTGTTGAGAAAAAATGATACATTTATGAACAAAAGGGATGTCGTGTGGTGGTTACTTGTGTATGCCCTTCATGTAATGTGTGTCAACTAAATGAAAATCTCCATTGCTCTAAACCCTAATGATGATGGTGATGGTGTCCATACAAAAATAGACTATCAGCATCTAATTTGGTAAGATCCCACTCCATCAATGCTCAGATTGAATGTTAATTAAGGAGTGTTCCCGAGTTTTACAGTGGCTATATTTGATAGACTGCCAAGGGATGTCGGAATCTCGTCATATAATTTATTGTTTGAAAGAGAAATATAGCCAAGGCTCTATATCTATATTGGGTGATAAAAGTAGATTGTGACCTTCACTAAGTCAAATTAGATTCTTAATTAATAAGTTTGTAAATATATGTGGAGCCCTATATTAACTCTCCAAAAGATCCCTTGTCGAGAGAACGGAACTTCAACATATATAGAGCCACTTATAAGACCATGTCACACCAATGTGAGATACAGTAACAAAGTTATCTTAAGCTACACGAAACAGTCTTTAATGACATTTATTTACTATTTCAAATACAATCATATAATATGAATGTGTTACATTTTAATCTGATGTCAAGAGTTTATGCATGTTTATGGATGCAGACATATTTTGGGATTAGTTGGGCCTCCAAGTGTTGGGAAAACCACTATTGCTTTAGAGGTGGATAAGCATGTAAACACGTTATGGCCTAAAAATCATGTGCATTTGATTCTCAAGTTGAACCTCCACAAATTTGCAAGTTAAAATCACCACAAATTTTCATATTTGGCCTTAAATCAAGTTGATACTTGAAATTCTAGACTAATTTGGTGCTGTGTTTTTGCAAGTTAATTTGGATTTTAGGTAGGGGGTTTAAATGGATAACATCTTCTTTCAGAAATTAACCGATCCAATTACGATTAGGAACTGACTAATTGGATTGGATATCCAATTACAATCAGATTGGAACGGATGCCAAATTTCAAAATCCAATTGGATTGGATCGATTATTGGATCATCCTGAAAATCCAGTAGAACCGAACAAGTCTAGTCCAATTGGATGTTCAAGTTTAATCCAATATTGTTAACCAGATCCAGTTAATATTATTAATTATTTGATAAAAAATAAGTTAAAGACTTGAAGTTAATAAAACGTGCTTAGCCTTATTTAGTTGTGTGCGACTTTATTTTTTGTTATCATAGTTATATTTGGTTATTCGAAAAAAAAATTGATTACAATTGATTAGATGACAGATTAAACCTATCAAAGTATCCAATGGATAAAACCAATCTGATGCAACATCCAATTAGATTGATTTGGTTGACAAAATCCAACATCCAATGGATGATTGGATTGGATTGATTTAATCAAAATCCATTGGATTTGAACATATGAACACCCCTACTTCTTGAAGTCAAGAGAAACCAGAAGCACATAATTCTTCAGGAACATGATAAAGGGTTCATCTTCATCCTCAAGCATGACATTCATAAACCTGGAAGACTTTTCAATTTAATTGCATATGCCCAAGTGCATTTGATGATGCTTTTGTGCATCAATGGACTACAAAATACAAAAGACAGTTTTATCACATAGAAATGCTTATAAGATGGCTTAGGGTGCATTTTAATTCAATTTTAGTAAGATAAAATGTTAATGTAGTTTTGTTAAATAGTAACCAGGTTTCAAGTTTGTTCCACCTAACTGTATACAATTTTTTTGAGCTTTTATCAATAAAGTATAGTTTTTTTTTCCTTTTGCTTATGTAAAGGTAGTATAAAAATATAACTTGTTTAACTCTTTGAGATTTGTTCTGTTAAGTTAGAAAGTAATAGCTTGAGTAGTCCGATTGAGACTTATACTTAACAATGGTTAGGCTAAGTCCAATCTAGTCTTGATTAACAAACATTAAGCATTAATGAACTTTAAGAAATCATATATTGTGGTCCTTCATATTGATTTCAAGACTTTTATATATACCGTTTAAGATGCACTCATCCAAACAGACGTTCATACATGTATTGATCCATCCATATTTCACACCTTGAAACATAAAAGCCAATGAAGTAACTATTTCGATTGGCCATCATGTTCACATCCATATTCTGTGTGCTCCCTGGCTTTGATATCTTTACCTCCTATGCATATTCCCAAAGCCTACAATAGTGATCTTTAACCCACCTTGGTACTAATTTGAAGCGTAATCTTTTGCTCTCGTACATTGATCCACACTCACTCTTCAATTACATTTCCTCATGATATCTTCCTTCATTGTCCTTAGAATTGTATCAACACTGGAGAATATTTTCTTTAAATAACATTATACAATCCAATAATGCTTGACAAGGGACCCCAAAACATAATTTCTTGAGCATATATGCTTCTAGCTTCTCATTTATTGATATTATTCCGAATAAAGTTTCATGATTTATGCATGAGGCCCAAAGCATAAATGTGCACCTCCTCACTTTCTTATATCCCAGACCTTCCTCTTTGGTTTCTTCTTTTAGACACCTTAACAACATTCTTATGTAGTCAATTATCTCAAACCTCATGTGGTAACCAATCCCAACACCGCAAATGGTTAAACTCACTTTCAACTGTTCAGATTTCATTCCTAAAATAGGTTTCATCCATTTTCGATGGATGGTGGGATCAGGGTTGAATATACAATGTCATTTTTAATAGAAAAAAATGTTTAGATTAGCTTTATCCGGTATCAAAATGAAATAAATTGATATGTTATTTTTACTAATGGACAAACTCTAAATTTATGAGAAATAAAAAACAAATTATTAAAAACTCCTTAAATAAGTCAATAAATAACTTATCAAAAACTTCTTATTTGAACCAATAAGTGCTTATAAATTTGTTTTATCCAAACCCTAAAAACTCATTATTGTCACTGCCAAATCACAATAAGAAATCCCAAAAACCCACTAAGATGGATTATAATAGGGAGTGAAAAAAAAACCTAAAAACAAACATTATATGTAATTTTGGTCGTCAGAGGCCACCGCTGTCTACCACCGGTCTTTGTTTGCGCCGATTACTCTATTGTCACCAGTATTGGTTTGTACTCTCGTTGCTTTGTGTAACGCCCGGGTTTCAGGGCTAAGCATTTTTGTCAATGTAATAGTCTAGGTCAACTATTGTAACTCTTTTTTTGAAGTAATAAAGATGAAATATTTGAGTATTATGTGAATTATGTGTATTTATGTGCTTATAATTTAATTATAAATGTATAATTAATAAAGAATAAAAATGAGCGTCAAAATTAAAGTGTGAAATAAGCACGATATCTCTACGTAAAGTTGTAGAATATGTCTCAAGGTTTCCGTGCATATAAGGAACGCCGAAATCCGAGTTATAACGAAGAAGTTATGACCCGTCGAAGTTTTGCGACAGAACCGACACGATACCGGAGAGCATAAATAGTGAATTTACGATAGAGCGAGATTTAGCCTTAGTGATCTAAATGAAAGTCGTAGAATATGTTAAACTAAGAACATCGATAAAAAGAACGCCCAAATCTGACTTCGTATGAAGAAGTTATGATTTTTCGAAGTTTCGGAATAGCAGTGTACATCCCGAAATTCGAATATTAGATCGAGCGGTTTTTAGCCGACACGACCTAAACGAGAATCGAAGATCTCGTTGAGAGTAGCGTAACGAGAAAAAGATGGGCGAACACGGATGTCGGATGAAGAAGTTATGAGGATTTAACGGACCAATCGTGTCCCGGCCCGTTAATAATATAAAATTTAAAATCGAGCCAAAATTAGCCGACATAGTCTTAACGAAAGTTGTAGAGTATGTTCCCACCTTCGCGTGGATATAAAGAACGTCAAAAACGGAGGTCGTACACGAAAGTTATGAATTTTTGAAGTTGTAACTCGAAATTGCGAAATCTGATGCTAGAACGATGACGTGGCAAGATCCTGACCGTCGCTTGCTGAACACGGTCCTCGCTTCGGATTGCGACACGCCACCCCTCGCTTACGCCCCGCGTCCGAGGCCTGTACGCCCAGCGTACCTTCGCTCCTATCCCTCCGAGTCCGAGTGCGAGCCAGCTGGTGCGAGCTGGCAGCCTTATCCGAGCTACGCCCAGCGTGGACGCCCCGCGTAGACAGAGGCTTCGCAGCCTATAAAAGGGTCCGAAGTCAGCCTCCATTTTCACACCAAAACCCTTTCTCTCTCTAGTTTCTTTCTCTCTACAACCCCAAACCACCCCCTAAGCCCTAGATAAAACCCCTAGCACCCTAGGGAAGCCCCGAGGCTCCCGGAGTCCCGAGAAAAAGGAGTTTTTCGGTTTCAAAATGCTGCTCCAATTAAGTCCCGGTTTTCGATAAAATTCGCTGTAAGTATGCTAAGCTTACGCAATTTTTAATATAGCTTTCAAATAATTATAGGAATGTTATTAGGTCCTTAAAATAATTATTTGGGCTATTATTATGAGTTATATCGAGTATTATTAACACTTAATAATACTCGGACTAATTAAATTGTCGCGGTTAACGTTAAACTAAACCCTAGTGGTATCGATACTACGTTTTATCGAAGGAATATCGTTTTGAGAGTATCGAAGCGCTGTCCGAGTGCTGAGTCACCACCTAATCAGGTGAGTGCATAGTTACTTTCAACTTACACATAGATATGAAGTATTTTATATAAATTACGTGCTATGTGTGCATATTATCTGAATACTTGCTATCTATGTCGGATGAACATTGTTATACATGTTTTCAATGATTTAAACTGTATATGTATTTTATATATACGAAAATGTTGGGGTAAAACATGGGTAGATGTAATAGGTGATGTGTGATAAAATGATGAGAGGCCTCGATGTTAATGTTGTTGATTCTGTCATCTAGCGGAGTATGGATGACGACCACGGACTCTTCTAGACAGTCCAGTGGAACACTAGCAGGCTCGCAACCTGTAGGTGTTTGTGAACGATGTGTTCACCGGTGTACTCTATCCCCCACATGGTTGCCTTTAGGACATTTATTGCTGAGGAATCCCCTTAGCAGTAGTGTCCGTCCCGATGATGATCCTTAGGCTAGGTCCCTTATGATAGGTGATTAGGGACGTAAAGTGAGGATAACGGGAACGGGTAATCGGGTTATTGTTGATCGATGAAATTAATAAACTTATTTATTGTGGGTTGAAAACCCTATGTGCTCACCAGGCTCCCAAGCCTGACCCACTCAGTTTTATGTATTACAGGTAGTGGCGCATGAGCATAGGTGTGATGTTTTGGACGAGGGATTACGGATATAGGCCTGTAGATATGAAATAATGTAGTAAGGCTTATATTGTACTGTTTATGCTTTTGATCTGTACGAACATGACATCCCGAGTCTTTTAATGAAATACATTTCTATGGAAATGCTTTTGATAAATCTTTATCATATTTTTGTTTTGGGACAAATTCCGCAACACTTTCATTTAAAATGTAACTCTGATTTTTAAACAAAGCATAAACAAACCGGTCTTTTCTGGCCATGATTTTGGGGATGTCACAGTTGGTATCAGAGCATTAGTTTAAGCGAACTAGGAATTTGTAGGATTTCTAGACTTAAACTTAGAATGCTAAGCGATGATTGTGAGGTGTGAGCACTAGCTTATTTTAGGAATTGTGCCTAAAATGCTTTTATGTGCTAAATGCTTTGTGCATGATATGCTGTTAATTGTTCGGATCTATGGTCTGTTGCCGACCGGATCTGGAAACCTTATGTGTTTAGGATTCTAAACGCACGACTAAGATATTAGAACTAGCATGTAAACGTTTCGGAGTGATAAGGACGATTTAAAACGTCTATCCTAAATAAAGATCTAAGTTCACCTTATTCGGTGTATAGATCAAGATGGCAAGGACCCGTAGCGGAAACTTGAACACCAATGGAGATAGGAACCAACCCCCACTGGTTCAACAAATACCTGTTGTTAAAGAAGTTGCACCTGAGCCAGTCACGATGGCCGGAGTGCAAGCGATGATCCAGGCAATGTTGGATCGTCAAATGGAGGAAACCAGACGTTTGCTCCAGCAAAATCGAGAGGAAGAGACTATTCAGATCGAACAGCCCGAGTTGAACGAAGGGTAGACTGAGGAGGGAAACTATAGTGGGACTGTTGGTCAAGCCAACCCACCGATAGTTAGGCAAAACCACCAGGAGGGAGGAAATGACGGACGTGGATGCAAATACAAGGATTTCATGGCATCCAAGCCACCGAGTCTATCTGGAAGCCCGACACCGGTGGAAGTCATGAACTGGATCTCTGAAATGGAGACGATGTTTGAGAGTTGCGAGTGTAGCAACAGGCAGAAGACCGCTCTCGCGGTTCCTTTGTTGAAATCTGGAGTACTAAGCTGGTGGAAACTACTAGCTGACTCAATGCCCAAAGGTGAAGCAAGCAATATGTCGTGGGAGGATTTTCTGGTACAATTGAAGATGCAATACTGCTCTGAGCAGGATCTTCTGGAAATCAACAACGAATTCCAGAATCTGAAGAAGGGAAGAATGAGCGTTACTGAATACGCTGCAAGCTTTACTGAGAAAATGAAGCTTGTTCCTCACCTCGTCCCAACTGAACTCTCCAAGGTTAACAAATTTGCCCTCGGATTACCAACGGACTTCGGTCCAATGGTCAAGCAAACTACCACTCTGAAATCCGCCATCTGGGCTGCTAAGAATGTGGAGACCCAGATACGAGAGAAGGGTCTGGAGAGAGCGGAAGTGGGAGAGAAAAGGAAATTTGACGGATCCTCAAGGTCTGGTAAGAAGGGTAGATTCTCGAAGTCTGGTTCGAGAGGAGGAGGATCAGAAGCGAAGTGGTGTGACAAGTGCAAGAAAAAGCACTCTGGGAAGTGTGACGGAGGGGTCACTTGTTACAAATGCGGAAAGCCTGGGCACTACGCCAACGAATGCACGTTCACTAAGAAGGTATGTTATGAGTGCAACGAGGAGGGGCACATTTCAAGGGATTGCCCAAAGAAGAAGGAGGCAGGAAGACCCAACATACCACCGAAGCCGAAGGCGAGATCCTTCCAGATGACGCTCGAGGCTGCGAAGGAGGCAGCAGACGTCGCTTCAGGTACCTTTCTTGTAAATGGATTGCCTGCAAATGTACTATTTGATTCGGGGGCCAACTACTCCTTTGTGTCGCATAAATTTGGTGGGAAATTAGCATTGCCTATAGAAAAACTAGATAATGCCCTGATTGTAGAAGTTGCCAGTGGCAAATTCATACCTGTTAGTAATCGTATTAGGAACATCGTCATTGACCTAAACGAAAACGAATTACACGAAGAGCTATTACCCATAGAGTTAAACGGTTTCGACATCGTTTTGGGTATGGATTGGCTTAGCGCCAACGATGCTGAGATTCAATGCTGAAAGAAGATAGTAAGGGTGAACCCACCCGGAAAGGAATCATTTATGGTGTACGGGGACAAACGCATAGTGAATTCTGGAATCATCTCCCTGATGAAAGCCAGGAAATGTTTGTCCAAAGGATGTGCATCGTACTTGGCATTCGTAATCGATGCTAAGAAGGAGAAGAAAGAGGTGCAGAATATACCGGTTGTGTGTGATTATCCGGAAGTCTTTCCCGAAGATCTTCCCAGATTACCACCTGATAGATAAGTGGAGTTTCGTATAGACTTGTTACCAGGAACAACACCGATAGCAAAAGCACTATACCGATTAGCACCGACGGAGATGAAGGAGCTCATGACGCAATTTCAGGAGTTGTTGGATAACGGTTTCATTCGACCTAGTTCATCACCCTGGGGAGCTCCGGTGTTATTCGTGAAGAAGAAGGACGGAAGTATGAGAATGTGTATAGATTACCGAGAGCTGAATAAGGCAACGGTGAAGAACAAGTATCCATTGCCGAGGATTGATGACCTATTCGATCAGCTGCAAGGTTCGAGCTACTTCTCCAAGATCGATCTTAGGTCAGGATATCATCAGCTGAAGGTGAGAAAGCAGGATATTGAGAAGACTGCATTCAGAACTAGATATGGACACTACGAGTTCTTGGTTATGTCATTCGGGCTAACCAATGCTCCCGCAGCATTCATGGACTTGATGAACAGGGTTTTGTAAACCATTCCTCGATAAATCCGTAATAGTGTTCATCGACGACATTCTCATCTACTCGAAAAGCCAAGAGGAGCATGGCAAGCATCTACGGGAAGTATTAGAAGTGTTAAAGAAGGAGAAGCTTTATGCAAAGTTCTCCAAATGCGACTTTTGGATACGGGAAGTCCAATTCTTGGGTCATGTTGTTAACCAGGAGGGAATAATGGTTGACCCCGCAAAGATCGAGGCTGTAATGAATTGGGAACGTCCAAAGAGTCCCACGGAGATTCGTAGCTTTCTAGGATTAGCCGGATATTATCGACGATTTATCCAAGGCTTTTCTTCGGTAGCTGCTCCATTAACAGCTTTGACTCATAAAGGAGCTACGTATACATGGAGTGAAAAGCGTGATGAGGCATTCGAGAAGCTAAAGAAGAAGTTATGTGAAGCACCGATACTTTCTCTACCCGATGGAGTCGAAGATTTCGCGGTTTATAGTGATGCATCTGGAGTCGGGTTGGGTTGTGTTTTGACCCAAAGAGAAAAGGTGATAGCATATGCATCTCGACAATTGAAAGAGCACGAAAAGAACTACCCCACTCATGATCTGGAGTTGGCAGCGGTAGTTTTTGCCTTAAAGATATGAAGGCATTACCTCTACGGCACGAAGTGCAAGCTCTTCACTGATCATAAGAGTCTCCAGTATCTCTTTAATCAGAAGGAGTTGAACATGAGGCAACTACGTTGGCTAGAACTTCTCAAGGACTACGACTGTGAGATACTTTACCACCCAGGTAAAGCAAATATTGTTGCTGATGCTCTCAGTCGGAAAGTCAATCTTGAAAGGAAAAGGCCAAGAGCGTTAAGAATCGAAGTCGTCTCGACAATTGTGGAAAGTATCAGGAAAGCCCAAGAAGAAGCTTTAGAGAAGAATGACCGAAAGGAAGAACGTTTGGGCAAAACGTTAGTATTCAGAACAAACAGTCGAGGACTGAAGGTATTCCAAGATCGAATTTGGGTACCTAAGACGGGAGGAATAAGAGATCTTCTGATGGAAGAAGCACATAAGACCATGTACTCAATTCATCCCGGTAGCACTAAAATGTATAGGGACCTAAAACCCTACTACTGGTGGCCGACGATGAAGCTCGATGTTGCGAAGTATGTGGCCAAGTGCGTAACATGTGCGAGGGTTAAGGCACAACATCAGAAACCATATGGGAGTTTAGAACCTTTACCTGTACCCATGGGTAAATGGGAAGACATCACCATGGATTTTGTGACTAAACTGCCCAGGACGAAGAACGGTCATGACATGATTTTGGTAGTCGTGGATCGTTTCACCAAGAGTGCACACTTCATAGCAGCCAACGAGAAGTGGTCTATGGATAAGCTCGCAAATGCTTACATGAAGGAAATTGTAAGACTTCACGGTGTCCCTCTAACAATTGTATCAGATCGTGATAGTCATTTCACATCGAGGTTTTGGAGGAGTCTACTAGAGGAGTTGGGTACAAAGTTGTGTTTAAGTACTGCTTACCATCCGCAAACTGATGGTCAGAGCGAAAGAACGATTCAGACGTTGGAAGATATGCTGAGAGCATGTACCCTCGAATTCCAAGGGAATTGGGACGAGCACTTACCTCTGGTAGAATTTTCCTACAACAATAGTTTTCACTCGAGCATCAAGATGGCTCCTTATCAAGCCTTGTATGGACAAAAGTTTCGTACGCCGTCTTGTTGGCTTGAAGCCGGAGAGAAGCAGTTTATGGGCCCCGAGATGGTCCATGAGACTGCTGAGAAGTTGAAGATGATTAGGGAAAGAATGTTAGCAGCTCAGGATCGTCAGAAGAGCTATGCTGACAAGAAAAGACGACCGATAACCTTCGAAATTGGGGATTCCGTTTTGCTTAAAGTCTCACCGTGGAAGGGACTTATACGATTTGGGAAACGAGGAAAGTTGAGTCTAAGGTTTATTGTACCGTTCAAAGTTCTTCAGAGGATTGGGAACCAAGCTTACAAGCTGGAATTGCCCGAAGAACTCGATGGTATTCATAACACCTTCCATGTGTGTTATTTGAGGAAATTCATGGGAGATGTTCCCGACATAATTCCAATCTCAGAGTTAAGGATGGATGAAAATAAAAGGCTGATCGAAGAGCCCGAGGCAATTGTTGACCGTAAGACTAAGAAGTTACGACGCAAGATGGTCGACTTAGTGCTAGTCCGATGGAAACATTCGAATGGGCCGAATCTCACTTGGGAAACAGAGGATGACATGATGAGTCGCTATCCACATCTGTTTGCTGATGCATGATTCCGGGACGGAATCATCCTAAGGGGGAGAGAATTGTAACGCCCGGGTTTCAGGGCTAAGCATTTTTGTCAATGTAATAGTCTAGGTCAACTATTGTAACACTTTTCTTGAAGTAATAAAGATGAAATATTTGAGTATTATGTGAATTATGTGTATTTATGTGCTTATAATTTAATTATAAATGTATAATTAATAAAGAATAAAAATGAGCGTCAAAATTAAAGTGTGAAATATGCACGATATCTCTACGTAAAGTTGTAGAATATGTCTCAAGGTTTCCGTGCATATAAGGAATGCCGAAATCCGAGTTATAACGAAGAAGTTATGACCCGTCGAAGTTTCGCGACAGAACCGACACGATACCGGAGAGCGTAAATAGTGAATTTACGATAGAGCGAGATTTAGCCTTAGTGATCTAAACGAAAGTCGTAGAATATGTTAAACTAAGAACATCGATAAAAAGAACGCCCAAATCTGACTTCGTATGAAGAAGTTATGATTTTTCGAAGTTTCGGAATAGCAGTGTACATCCCGAAATTCGAATATTAGATCGAGCGGTTTTTAGCCGACACGACCTAAACGAGAATCGAAGATCTCGTTGAGAGTAGCGTAACGAGAAAAAGATGGGCGAACACGGATGTCGGATGAAGAAGTTATGAGGATTTAACGGACCAATCGTGTCCCGGCCCGTTAATAATATAAAATTTAAAATCGAGCCAAAATTAGCCGACAAAGTCTTAACGAAAGTTGTAGAGTAAGTTCCCACCTTGGCGTGGATATAAAGAACGTCAAAAACGGAGGTCGTACGCGAAAGTTACAAATTTTTGAAGTTGTAACTCGAAATTGTGAAATCTGATGCTAGAACGATGACGTGGCAAGATCCTGACCGTCGCTTGCTGAACACGGTCCTCGCTTCGGATTGCGACACGCCACCCCTCGCTTACGCCCCGCGTCCGAGGCCTATACGCCCAGCGTACCTTCGCTCCTATCCTTCCGAGTCCGAGTGCGAACCAGCTAGTGCGAGCTGACAACCTTATCCGAGCTACGCCCAGCGTAGCGCTGCTGGACGCCGCGCGTAGACGAGCATAAAGCATTATAGCAATGTTGGCTACTAGTCAAAAAAGTAAAACCACTTTGTCCATTTTGTGCCTCGAGCACTTGGTTTTGAAGTTTAGGACTCGATAAAAGTAAATATATATTTTCTTTTTATTTTAAATTTTATTTTATTTCATAGTTTTATAGTTATATATATAATTAATGAAAATCCGTTCCAATTTAAAACAAATTTCGACATGTTTATTTTGTAACCTATTTGAGTTGGACACGAAGCAATCCCTTGGCTTGATATATACATGCACACCTCATCGAGCCTCCGTTTCGAGGGGAGTGCTAGTGTATATCATATTGATACGACATAGTTCTATAAGTTTAAAAGTAAATACGAGACTTCATATATATCTTACAATATTTACATATATTCACACACAAGTGAAGAATGTGAAATAATATTGTACTACTCGTCATACACTATTCGTCGGTCGACTACGAAGTAGCAAGTACTCGGCCTAGATGAGAAATACTTTACTAGAATAATTGTTAAAGCATTTAATTAGTTTTGGGGAAACTATATATATGACAAATAAGTTGATAACGGTTCAAAAAAGGTAAATATCCATAAAAAAAATACATATAAAACATAGGGGTGGCAAATCGGATCATCATGTCGTGTTTTTGACTAACACGACACGACACGATATAGTGTTTTTTTAACTAACATGAAAATGAACTGATTAAAAAACAACAAACACAAAACGACACGATAAAGATAACATAAAATAACAGTTAATTTATTTAATTAATACTTATTCATGCATAACACGACAAACACGAAATACTCGACATACATGTGCTAAATCGTGTCAATTTCGTATCGAATTTTGAACACGAACACAGAACGACATGACGTTGTGTTTTTTACACTTAACACGAAAAGGACACACACAAGAATTCGAATTTCATTTTCATCCCAATTTTATTTCGTGTCGTGTATTTTTGTCATGTCATGTCATCAATTATCACCCCTATCGAAAAAGTAAAGTACTTTTAAAATAGATATTATTCTTTGGTATTAGATATACTCCCATTTCTCTTGGTAGCTCAATATTTTTCAATGATTTTAACAACATTTGATTCATATTCGACCTCTTCATTTACTTCTTCTGTAACATCCCAAAGTCAGAATCAAGAGTTCAAGGGGTAAAAGTGTAAGTTGGAAGAGAGGAACTCGGCGAGTAGGAGCTGCAACTCGTCGAGTCTAAGCGTGTGCCAGGCATATGTTAAGTGACCGGACTCGACGAGTTCGTGCTGGAATGAGAAACCCTAATTCTTGGGGTTTGCACCCTATATAAGGAACCTTAAGCCCCATCCCAGCCTCTTAAGCACCCCCTTTGATGTCCATAAGCTTTCCCCATCGTTTCCAAACCCTATTTTGAGAGTGAGAGGGATTTAAGTGTTTTGTGGAGCTTGGAGAAGAAGGATACTTGAAGCAAGAGTTGGTGGGATTATAGAGGAGCGAAGTGGATCTGATTTCCTTGCTTGTTGGCATCAGATTGAAGGTAAAAAACTGCTGTCTTGGCTTGGTTGTGCTTAGATTGTTCATGAATGAAGTTTTAGGGCCAAATTGTCATATATAAGTCTCTTTTCGAGTTTTGGGTTCAGATCTATGGTTGCTACTATAGATCTAGACTGGTCTTGACTCATGAATCTGGAAAGTGATAGCTTTGGGGCTTGTTTGAGAGTGTCCTTGCCTTAAACCTTCATTTTAGCTTGTTTAGAGCTTGTTGAACCTTGCATGCACGTAAAGTTGGAAACTTTCCGTGTGAATCAGGCCCTTGGAGTCCAAATCTATGTATTGGAAGCATTGGAATGGCCTGAAATCGCCTGGATGAAGATGTCACGTCTGGAATCGGTGAGTCACATGGGTGCACTTAACGAGTTGTATGAATATGTTCATGGACTCGGCGAGTTGGAAGAACAACTCAGCGAGTCTGTTGAAGATTGCCCTGAACTCGTCGAGTCTGTTTTTGGACTCGGCGAGTCTGGTCGTAAGGTCCTAACCTTTTTCGTTGAGCGGTGAATCGGCGAGTCGAGGGACGACTCTGTGAGTTGAGCCGGAAGTGACTCAGAGTTGGTTGGCCTCGGCGAGTCTTGGGGCGACTCGGCGAGTTGAGTCATGGTTAGGGATTTTCTGAGTATAGGGACTCGACGAGTCAGCGGGTTGACTCGGCAAGTAGAGTCAGTCAGGAAGGTTGACTTTGACTGAGGACTTTGACTTTCATAAAGAGTTGGCCAGTTTACTTCCAGGGGTATTTTGGTAATTATTGATATTGATTGAGTTCAGAATTTTGGTATTGATCAGTGGTGGAGTTCGTGTTGGAGGTTGGAGCAGCGTGATCTTATCTTTTCGGTCAGCAGTTGCAAGGTGAGTTATCCTCATTATATCGACAGGGTCTAAGGCACCAAGGTCGGCCCTTTATCGGATGGAAATCCGGGTAGTTGTTATGTTATTGCTTCGCTGTATGATTACATCCTGATAGTTAGGATGGTATATGTTAGTGACCTGGTTAAGGTCGGAATCCTGGTTAGAGTATGCTATGTATGTGATCTGCTAGATCGGTTGATTGGTGATTAATTGTTATATGATTATATGTTTATGTGCACATGGTTGGTTGACTGGGTTGGGTTAAGGCGGGTCCTGCTTTGTGCAGTAGGCCAACATACCAAGGGCGGACCAGATATTCCGAAGGCCCAGCGAGCGGTCCGAATAGGTTGTAGGCCCCGCGAGGGTGGACCAGGCGTGTCGAGGCTCGGAGAGTGGACCAGGCCGACTGAAGGCCCAGTGCGGGCGGACCAGTCATACTATAGACTCAGAGAGTGGAACAGGTGGGTTGAAGGCCCGGTGCGGGCGGACCAACCACACTGCAGACTCGATGTATATGACTAGATTCGGAGGGTGGACCAGGTGGACTGAAGGCCCGGTGCGGCAGACCAGTCACACAGTAGACCCGAAGTGCATGGTTGTTCTGTTTTGTTATGATATGATATGTTATGTGTTTGGTATGCGTGGTTGGTAATTTGGGGGTATCTCACTAAGCTTTCAGGCTTACAGTTGTGGTTTAATGTTTCAGATACTTCAGGAGACCGTGGCAAGACAAAGGCGTGATCGTACCGCTCCTCATGTTTTGTTTTATGATATAGTTCTGGGAATACTCTGATAATAAATGTATTGAAAACCTTTTAGTAATAACTTGATGATATTGGGTTATTTTGAAATGTTTAAATTGGTTGGAGTTTTTAGAGCGTTACATCTTCTTCACTCATACATGAATTCTCCCTTAAAAAATTCTCTCGATCTAGAAGTACCTCGATTTTGTAAATAATCATTGGTACCCATGGCTTCACTAACTGCCACTCAATGTAATTTGGATTCATCTGCAACTACATCAACTTTGATGATCAAGTGTTGAGCCTCACTTGCATTATTCGATAACAGCACTTCCATACTGCCTCCACAACTTAACCCCTTGGACCTCGCTAGGGGCGATACCCCTTGGAACCCCATTAGGATTGCTACCCTCGAACACCCATGTTTTCAAGTTCATATTTAACTATATGAGTGTGCACTCCACACCTCTAATATTGAAACATAAGTTAAACTCAACTTGTCTCGAATTGCTCCCGACTACACTAAATATGTTGATGGTACTAAAATTACCAAGATCATGTACTGTGTTGAAGACCATGTATAATTCATCCTTTTTGTTACCTTTTCCCACACCCTATCTTTTCATGCCCATGAGGAAATATGGTATCTCTCTTAGATATCATAATGTTTATGTTCCACGTGAATCATAAAAAGATGTAAACGGATGAATCATACAAACAGTCCAATAAAGCAGTTCACATACTTCAATGTGTACGACTCTCTAAATATGTGCTTTATATAAAACTATTTCCCTACTTAAAAAATAATAATAATAATAATAATAATAATAATAATAATAATAATAATAATAATAATAAATAAAAACATGTTTCAACATGCTATTGTATCTCACATTGGTACGACACGACCTCTTATGTATGTATATATGTTTTATATAAGTTGGAGTCTCCCCTCTCTCTATAAGAGCTATTTTGGAGATACAATCTTAGAGTTTACATATATCTTACATTGTGTCATATTCGATGTTCTCGCCCCTATTACTTAACACATCATTGTCTTACCTCACTGATCCCCCGTCTTTAAGAGTGGGGTGGGGGGAGTGGTGCTAGTGTATCTCACATCGGTGTGAGATAGTCCCATAGGTTTGTATATATGGTGGAGTCTCTTTATATGCATAAAGACTTTTTTATAGAGAAAATCTTAGACTCCACATATATCTTATAAAAAATGTGTTGAATATCAGATATAATACACATGCGAGGAAACCGAAAAATAATATTGAGAATTATATGTCGATTAATTGCGAAAAACAACTCCATTTATTATTAATATAATTACCAAGTTTCGTACAGAAACCAAATCAATCCTTATCGATTAGATCTGATTATAAGAAATAAGTAGAAGCAGACTGTCCTGTTATTGGATGAAAATAAACACAAGACAATAAAGTAAAACCTACCTGTTAATGCCTAATCTTGAACGTAGAATAACTGCACGGATCGGACTCCAGTCCTTAAAGGTTTTTACTTTGCATCTATCGGTTGTAAGCAACAAAGTAAAACCCCAAGATTTAATGCAGGTTTACCGAGTTTCCAAAAGCAATGGAAAATGATAAACACAAAGTGAATACTGCGAAACCGGAAGAAATCGTAGAGAGAGAGAGAGCGATTCGAAATTTGTGAGTGAAATACGGCTCCCAGATGGCTATATTTATAAGTATCGAAACCCTAGAAGGCAAAAAGGGCCCTTCATGGGTCAGCCCCCTAGAAACCCTAGGGCGATGACTTGCTCTCCACGTAAGCTGTTTTTTGAGCCTTCTAGAAGATTTCGTTACCTTATTCATGAAGTCAACTATATGACCAGTTCGGTCAAACCGACTTGAACCAAACTTCGCCAAAAATAAAAGCTCCTCAGCTCCCAGCGACCAATGGGTCATGCGAAGTTGCAAGTGTGCCTAAATCGTGCCATTTTGTGCACTCGCGGTATTGGCTAGTGTTAGGCTAGACTAGGCGTGAGCATGGGCTTGGGCTTGGCCTATTCTTTTGATCCAATAAAGCCTTTGAAGGACTATCAAGAGAAATTGTATATAAACCCACTAAAGGTTTCTTCCCCCACCAATGTGGGATAAAGGAAAATAGCCAACTTGCTATTATACCTTCATAATTTCCAACAATCCCCCCACCAAGTTGGAAAGTATCCTTTCACTCAGACTGATGATGTCACTTGGGTGTCATGAAGATTAAACCCTAGTATAATAAGAACAAACAAGAAGAGACCAATTCGATGGTATCCTTATAGATTTAAACCATGAACCTTGTGACCTCTTCGGTTTACCCCCACACGCCACATGCCGTCTTTGTGTTCTCCCTAAGCACTAATATGGCCATGCCATATAAATCCTTTTCATGACCCTTCAGAAGATAAACCACTAATCTTTACTTAAGGCGGCACCACCTCTAGATCATATAGGCAACGTTTTATAACATCTTTGTTGCTTAGATGTCTCCAAAACTTTGTTAAGAGTTGTAACTCAACCTCGTTCTTGGCAACGACGTACTATCCTACCTCATATAGATCTATCATTAATGATAGCACCTTCTATTATTAATGACGTTGTTGTTACTCTTTAAACTTGAGAATTAGGAGCACTAATACCAAGTTGGGTTTCCATCACTAAGAGATTCTATTATGGTTTTAGACCCATGACTCTCGTGGTCGATGTAACCAAATCCCTCGTCAGAGGTTTGGTAAACGGATCTGCTAAGTTCCTACTTGTCTTGAAATAGACAACTTTGATGGTACCCCTTTCAATTACTTGTCTCACAAAATTGTGTCGTAGACCTACATGTCTCAACTTCTCATTATATACTTTAGACAGTGTGGTCTCACTGTTAAAGTACATAGGTATTGAAGGCATTGGAATATCCAACAAACGAAAGTCCATAAGTAGATCTCTAATGCACTCAGCCTCTTTGCCTACTTCTGCTAAGGCAATTAGCTATGCTTCCATCGTTAAATGACATATGCATGTCTGTTTCTTGATCGCCCAAGAAATAGTAATGCCAGCTAGAGTATAAATCCAACCACTTGTGTATATCGAGTCACTTGTGTGATCTATCTAGCTAGCATCAGAATATCCTTCTAGTATTCAATTTGATGACGAATACGTCAACTCAAAAGTACTTGTCCTTTTCAGGTATCCTAGTACTCTACTCACTGCCTTCTAGTGCTTCGTCCCTTGATTAACAGTATACTGACTCAGTTTGCTTACGGCGAATGTGATGCCAGGTCGAGTGCAATGTGTAGCATACATCATGCTCCCAATTGCACTTGCATATTCTAGTTGAGCCATTGCTCGTCTAGAATTCACGTTTAGTTTCACACTTGAATCAAAAGGAGTGTTGAATTCCTTAATATTCAAATCTTGAAACTTTGTCAGGATTTTCTCTATGTAATAAGATTGACTTGGATTCCGCCTGTCCTTTTCACCTTAATACCAAGAATTGTATCAACTTCACCAAGATCTTTCATCTTAAAGTTCGAGGATAGGTATTTCTTCATCTCAAGAATACATTCTAGGTGAGTTGGAGTGATCAACATATCATCAACATAAAGACATATTCCTACAATGTATTTAGATGTGTATTTGGAATAAATATACCTATCAGCACTGTTCTGCTGAAATCCAAAAGCAGTCATAGCGGTGTCAAATCTCTCATGCCACTTTTTAGGAGCTTGATTCAACCCGTACAAGGATTTAATAAATCTACAAACTTTATTCTCATGTCTGGGTATCACGAAACCTTCAGGTTGCTCTAAGTAAATCTCCTCCTTGAGATAACCATTCAAAGAGTGTCACACCCCACAACCGAAACGGCAGAAACGTTCAGGGGTGGATGACGTCATATGTAGTATCATAACAATTGCATCATAGTAATCAAAGTAAAAACAATTATTACATTGAATATATAAAAGGTAATTACATTTGTTTGATTTATATTTATATACATAAAAAGTAGAAAAACATAAAGACGTGACTCTATATGCTCCGTCTTCTCAAAAGCCTGCTGGGGTACCTATCTACTGATTTCCTGACAATACAAGCGGTTTTGAAAAGAGTATCAGCATTAAGCTGGTGAGTTCATAAGCATGTTTTTGTAGTGAAAACTTGTTAATGAATCAGTGAAAATGTTTATATGTTTCCAAGAAAATCCAATATTTTCTAATGTATGAGTTTGCTACATTGATCTATAAGTACGAAAACCCTGGCTATCACCAGTATGTATAGAATGTTATGTTGGAAAACCCTGGTTACTACCCGTATATATAGTAGTTTCATTAATTAAAATAAAACCATGTATTTTATCCCCTGGAACCCTCCAGTATAATGTATAGTAGTTCTATTAATTAAAATAAAACTAATGAAGAATGAAATCCCGTAAACGAAAAGTTAGTTTATACTATTGTGAGTCGTATAACCATGCTTGATATGACTGATGCCCTCTACGAGGTTCTTCAGGCGTCAGACGGTATGATATTTATCACCCCAGTCATACCTGCCTAACTGTAGCTAGCAGTTTAGGTGTGCGATTGTCAGTCCCGAATAGATCTATTCACAAATCTCACGCACTCTCTCCAGGAGACTCTTATTATACTAAAAGATAGGATTTAACTTGTACCTCGAAAGGTACAAATGAAGAGTTGTCTCACAATCTTGTATTAACTAGTTTACATATAGTTATGTATTGTTCTTTTGTAATTGAATCAGTTTGTATTCTTTATAGAGTAATACTTATACTTAAATAACTATTCAGTAATGAATTCTTGTTACCCGAGAGATATAAATGAATATCATAAACTAAGTTTGTCATAGTTTATATGCTTAACAATGTATACGCTCTGAATTTGTAAAACTGTATATTGAAACCCCAAACTACATCTATTATAGTTTGCATGAAAATTTTGTATTTGGTTCATGAATTGATCTGAAAACTATGCAATTTGGCAGTAAGTTGAAAACATTCCTTATGCTCAGCATAATACAAAAGGGATAAAATATCTAAATATTTTATAAAATGTGAAAAACGTATGGATGTATCACTTGCATCGGTTTTAATTGTGTTGAAAGCCATTTTTATAAATTCACAAAATCATTTGTGTTTGGTTTGTACTCTCCCCCTAAAAATATTAAAAACAGTAAAAGCATAGGGGTATGAACTCATTGTTGGTTACGTGAAAAGTCGAACAACGAAACTGGGAGTGAAGACCCTCGAGTTGATGCACGCGGCAATACTTAACGGGATCCTAATATCAATTAAATACATATATGCATTTTATTACCGAAACCATTATTTATAGTGTTGGAAAAACACTTGCTTTTGGTTTAGGAATGTTATCGGGACTCGATTGAATCAGAGAAAGTGGGTTTTTAGCCAAGTTTACTACTTAGGAAGGGTTTGCGGCCGTGAAGGGGATTACGGTCGTGAACTGTTCTCGGTCGTGATCTGATCTCAGCCGTAAACGGTTTACTGCCCTTGAAGGGTTCACGGTCTTTGAAGGTTTGAAGGGTTCAGGACATGTTATTGACGAAATATGAAGATTTGAAGGGTTCACGACCGTGAAATCAAGAGCAACAACACTCGATTTTGATGAAAAATTGATGTTTTGATGCTCCAAAAAGTGTTCCAAGGCGGATAGTGTGATAGATGAAGAGAAATCTTGTGTTTTCTTGTGTTTTCGGGTGATAATTTTTAGAGAGAGAGAGAGAGAGGGTGTTTTGCAGCTAGAAAAGTATAAATGAGGGTAGGAGTCGCGTATATATAGGTTGGAATATGGTCGGTGGTGGGATCCAGTCGTAAACGGGTTTACAGTCGTGATCGGGTTCACGGCCGTGAACACCACTTAGGCCGGAAAACTGCTGATTTTCGAAGTAAACTCAGGTTTTCGCATGATTTTGGTTCTGAATCATTTATAAAATTCAATTATATAACTTAAATGATTTTCCAAACCAAAGAAACTTGACAGAAATAAATAAAATTCAAATTTTATTTGACGGAATCGGGCTAACATTAACGGAAAAAGGTTCGGGTTGTCACATCATCCCCCCGATAGAGGGAATTTCGTCCGGAAATTCAAACATCGAATACAAATCATGGACTCGGAAAAAGATGAGGATACTTTTGTTTCATCCGATCTTCACGCTCCCAAGTGAATCCAGGTCCAACGGACCTTTACTATCGGTATGCGAATTTGTTTCGTTCTTTTGATTTCTCGATCCATGATTTTGACTAGTTCTTCCACAAAATTAAGGTTCTCATTGATCTCAATCTCATCAAGAGGGATCACAAGGGTTTCGTCGGATAGACACTTTTTAAGGTTCGAGACGTGGAAGACGGAATGGATATTGCTATGCTCTTGGGGTAAACGAAGTTTGTATGCTACGGGACCGATCCTAACGAGGATCTCGAATGGTCCTATGTATCTCGGATTCAGCTTTCCACACTTTCCAAAGCGTATCATGCCTTTCCAAGGTGAGACCTTTAAAGAACACGGTCACCAACCCGAAACTCCAAGGGTTTTCGTCTCTTATCGGCGTAGCTCTTTTGTCTATCTCTTGAAGCCTTTAGTCGTTCCCAGATTTGTATGATCTTTTCTGTGGTTTCACGGATGATTTATGGGCCAGTGAGAGAGCTATTGGGAACTTGACCTCTAGCTAACTGTGTGTCACCCACCTCAGCCCAGTACATAGGGGTCTAAGGTCAGGTTGCCTCCTGTCTTCTAAAGGATAGAGCCTGATATTGGTGGAAAGAGGTAGAGTTCTCTTTGGGAGGCAAAGCCCCGGAGTTGATGACTTGGGATGAGATTGTGACCCAGTTTAAGGCCGAGTTTGCACCAGCTATGGAGGTGCAACAGTTAGCGAGGGAGTTTTAGGACCTTCACCATACGACTCAGAATGTAGCAAAGATCACTGCCAAGTTCCAGGAGAGGGCTTTGTTAGTTCCGTAGTATGCATCGGACAAGGAGATGAAGAAGGTAAGATATCATGACATGCTGATGGATGACATCAGGGAGTTGTGAGTGTGTCAGGGTGTGAGACCCTGAATGATATTATTACTAGAGGCTGAAAACGTGAGATTGATTTGGAGCACCTCGAGAAGAGGAAGCCAGAGCAGACTCAGATTTCAGTGGGCCAGGTGAAAGAGGCCATCAGATTTGGGGCCATTATGCAAGTACGGGAGCACCCATGAGGAAGGATGTCGGGACACAGGTCGAGGATGTTTTAGTTGTGGTCAGGTGGGTCATTTTAGTCTAGATTGCCCCAGTGGTTTGGCGTCGATGTGTTTTCAATGCAACCAGGTGGGCCACAAGAAGGTCGACTGTCCGATGTTGAGGGGTGGAGCAGTGAGTGCACCTGCCCCAGTTACTTTGAGGATCGCTGACGATCATGAGGGTAGGATAGGATCCCTAGCAGCAAAGAGCCGAGTATTGCAGTGTCAGTCAGTGGAAGCCAGAGTTTCATCAAATGTTGTTGTGGATATGTTACCTTTGGCTTCCTTCATGCTTATTTTCGGTATTTAATTGCTTTGGAATTTTGTTGGGTATGGGTAAGAATTATCTCTGGTTTAGTTCTCTGTTATTACCTAGGTCATATCATCAAGAATTGTTACATGCCATTTTGCATGCCAATAGTCATTAATGGGTCATATCTTGCTAAGCGGAATTTAGTTTGTTTGGTTGTTGCTCCGGTTCTTTGGTGGGGTCTATTCAGGGGTATTGTTCAGAAGGTCTATGGTCAGATTAGCTGGTTAGTTCTCCAATGAAGTTAGATTTCATTCATGTTAGCATTTGTTTCATTAGGATTACTAACCGTCCATGAAAGAACCTTTAGGTTCAATCACCACCATTGCTTGGGAAGAAGTAGTAGCAAGAAGATGGTGGTGTCAGCCGAATGAGTTTGTTTGGTCATTGGAAGTGTCAAGGGAATTTTATTATCGCAAGGGTTGAAGATGGTTAGAATTCAGGGATTCTTCTGAGGATGGGAAGTTAGAGTGAAGATTCGCCAGTTCAGAGTAAGAGTTATGGTCTTTGTCACCAGCATAAAGGACTTAAGGTTTTGGTGCAGTACCATGGGAAGTGATTGGGATTATCGGGATTGTGAGATTTCGGGGAGTATCTATTTGGATTTTAAGAGTTATGCGATCATCAATGGAGCGTTGGAAATTATAAGCCCAGGTTGTCGACAGTTTGAGTCGTAAGGTTCAGAGATGGATTGGAAATCCATCAAATCTTGAGGATTGGAAGAGAGCAGTCGAATCCAAGTAGGGGAGAATCTTTTGGTCTAATGGATTGCACAAGAAGGGATATTCGTGTTTCGTTTCACATCAGTAGTTGCGCACAGTGGCTATATGGATGGACTCAGGTCGAGGGTGGTGTTAGAGCCTCTCTGCCTATTCTTGTTTGATTAACACTTTGGGGTTTGAAGCATGACCCAAACACATGATCGGGATGCAGTCGGATGTGAGTTCGACTCATGATGATTGTGGTTGATATGGTATATGTGTGGTAAGACCATGGGCGATGACCATGGCGGGATAGACGTGTCGTAAGACTGCAGGGTAGCCATAGCATTCATTGGATTGGTAGATAGTATGGAAGTTTTGTAAGTCTGTGATGGGATCGTAGCATTCACCAGAGTGAGGTAGACAGTAAGGTCGGAGAGCATCTCTCTGTTATAGGAAGAGGACCATTGGGGCCCGAGGCGAGGTTGGGCGTGTGTAGCTCTCGATGGGGTGAGACCCATGGGCGTGGCCCATTTGTTGGTATAGATTGGGTAAGATCCATGGGTGAGGCCCGTGTGATTATGGAAATGCAGGTGAGACCTGGTAGAGCTCGGTTGGGTCAAGGAATTGGATTATGGATTTAAAAGGATGATTATGTGGCGGGGGGATGGCATAATGTGGTGCATAGACTAGGGTAGCCTCATCAGTTGGACTCTCAGGAACATATCTACAATAAACCACAAACCTTAGCAATAAACCGAATCTTAAGAAGCAAAAGAACAGATAACATTTGTAACGTCCCAAAAATCAGGGGTAAAAATTTCATTTTTAATATAACTAAAACATTGATACCATTTAATTCAAACAATCAAATCATAGTCAATCAAATCGTTTATCAGAGTTTATCCCAAAATCATTCATTGCGGAAATCATAGGTGTGTGCACTGTGATCAACCCGAGCTCTTCCTTTCCAAAACGATGATACCTGAAACCATAAACAAACCTGTAAGCACGAAGCTTAGTGAGTTTCCCAAAGCATACCATTCACACAAACCACATATCATATATCTTGTTAGCTATAAAAGCTACACACATATCATATATACTGTTAGCTATAAAAGCTACCATATATCACATAAGCCCTGCATACATAAAACCTGTAATAGTGCCATGGGCTACCCCACATGGTCTTTACCTAGGACTGCAATGGGCTCCCCCACATGGTCTTACATCCAATGCCATGGGCTACCCCACATGGTCTTTACATAGGACTGCCACGGGCTACCCCACATGGTCTTACATCCAATGTCACGGGCTTCCCCCGGGGTCTGCCCTGCAAATACCATCTATAACCAAATAGCATATCATGCATCACATAAATATCTACACATAATACATACATAAACCTGTAAGGATGTCGTGGCTACCCCCAGGGTCTTATACCATTGTGTCATGGGCTACCCTACATGGTCTTCCATGCAAGTATCACAAAGACAACTAGCATATCACAAAATTACCAGCATACCACCTAGCATAAAGCTAACTATCATATCACACAACATAAGATGGGCCGGCCTTGGTGCCTTAGACCCATTGGTATGGTGAGAAGACTCACCTGCAACTGTCGGCTGAAGAAATAAGATGACGCTGCTCCAACCGCCGACACGAACCCCTCCACTGGTCAACACCAAATAACTGAACTCAATAAATACCAATAATTACCAAAATACACCTAGAAGTCAACTGGTCAACACTTGGTCAAAGTCAAAGTCCTTAGTCAAAGTCAAACTTCCTGACTGACTCTACTTGCCGAGTCAACCCGCTGACTCGTCGAGTCCAAGAATCTTCGAGTCCCATCCTGCTCAACTCACCGAGTCGTCCCTCGACTCACCGATTCACGACTTAACCAGAAAAGGTTAGGGTTCCATGACCAGACTCGCCGAGTCCAAGGCAATCTTCAGCAGACTCGCCGAGTTGTTCTTCAAACTCGTCGAGTCCATGCACATATTCATAACACTCGTCGAGTACACTCATGTGACTCGCCGAGTATCTCCAGTTCTCAATCCATTCAGAGGATTTTCAAGCCATGCAGGGACTCCAATCCATAGATCTACCCTTCTACAAGCTATCCCTCACGTAAAGTTGCAAGCTTTACGTGATACCAAGGAGATATAAGTGTAAGGTCCAAAAACGGATCTTACCAGTGATCAAAAGCACACAACAATCACACAAAACGAAATAATAAGCAAAGATGTAACAAATCAGGCTTGCATACGTTTTATAACGTTAAACGTCTGATACAACTTGGTAGCACCGTAAAAATACGAAAGGCATCAACAACCAGTACGTCTGACACAACCCTATATATATAGACACCCGAGACCATGAGGAGTTTACGGCCGTAAACTCAGTTACAACCGTAAACTGGCAGATAAAGCTAATTACAAATGTACCCCTATCACTAACTGCAACACCTAGACCAAACCATTATTCTAAGCCCTTCAATCTCCCCCTTGGTTTGGGCTAGCCCAAGGTCATCCTTTGTTAACTATCATAACATCCATTTGCCCCATGGCTCCGTTCCACATGCGCTTGTTTAGAATTTCAGCTACCATTGTCGTATACACTTTTGCACCGTCTTCATAGATATCTTCAACAACCTTGATTTGAAAGTTGCTGAGATAACGAATATCCCACTTCCGGAATTGCAACAAGTCTCTTCGATCATGGAGTCTGATGCATCCATTTTTGAGCTTAAGGACTGCACCAGAGGTAATCTCGTCAAAGACCCAGCACTCCAACGAACCAAGAGACCCATCCTGATAAACTTGAAGCACCGGAAACTGTTTAACCTGTTTTGTCGCGGGCCACATCACCACTTGCAATGGCTTGTCGGTAGAGCGATCAATAACATCTGGAGGTTCAAAAATCATAGATTCTATAGTCGGCATAGAGGGAAACCCCTTTTTGACTTGATCATCAAGAAAATGCTTGAATTGAGTTACTTGTGGATTGTTCATTAGATTGATGAAGGGAGATCGAGACAACTCTGTCAAATCAATCCTCGTGAATGAACTAAAATCATGGCTATTTTTGTACAGCTCAGAGTTACCACTTTTTCGTATCACAATCCACATCTTAAGGGGATCATGGAACCCCCAAGAAGCAACTCCCGATCGATCTCCAAAAGTATCTCGGAACCGAACCACTTCAAGATCTGTCATTGTGATTAACGGTTCATCCCAAGAAGCATTTAGGTTAGGGTTCCTCTTGAACAGTATTTGCCCTTTCTTCACTTATTCCTCTTGATCACGACGTATAGTTTCTGTCACATGGGGAGCCAGAGGAGGTGCATCATCACCACTACTAGTAGTACCAGATGATTGACCGACAGGAAAATCAACTGGGAAAGCTTGCACATGAAGATTGATCCTTTGTTCTTCAACAGATGTTTGATACTTGTCTCCAAAGTCTTCTTCAAGTTTCTTTTTCAGTTCAAAATAACTTGAAGTTAGCAGATTGAAGTGATCTTGTAAGTCAGAGATCTGCTTAGTCTTCAACTTTTTATCCTTTTTAAGCTCAGCCACTTGCACCCCAAGACTAGACTTATCAGATTGCAACTTGGAGACTTGAATACTAAGCTTAGCATTCTCAGCGCGAAGTTCTGTCACTTGAATATCTAGCTCAATATTCTTTTGGCTTAGAATTGAAATTTCCTTTTGCAAACCAGAAAGGGTTAGATTATCACCCCTAGAACCACCTTCTTCAATAGAAACACCCTTTCCTCGAGGATTTGGCGTTAGAAGTTGTTCTTCAGCCATGTGCAAAGCCAACCTTTCGGATGCATCATCATGATTTTATCTTGGAATTGAGAAACCGGGTGGTGCAGAGGAATCACCGACATTAAACACTGAGCTTGAACCTGTTGGAAACATCTTGGTTGTCGTGAGTCTGGTGGTAGCAGTAGTAACAGGTGGTGTTGGAAGGCCGCTTATTAACCTTTCCATCAGCTCGAATTGTCTCGCATCACTTCTTTGCCTCTTAGACGGAGGTTGGTCAGACTCTGGAGTAAAAACACTCGCAAACGGTTCAGTAGTAGGAGAAATAGATACAGGAGGGGAACATCCAATAACTATCTCCACAGGAATTGAAGCAGACACCATTTTCCCTGATGTTGGAGTTTCAGTTTAAAAAGTTTCACTTGACTTCCTTGTCTCAGTTGTTGGAGGAACAACGTCATCGACATTGTTGAAAATGGTATCAAGGTTCTCGTGTGACACCACATTTGCACTGCTAGCTAAGGAAGCAACAATATCATCATGATCGAACCCTGTGAGGTCAAGATCACCAAAAGAGTCATTCCTGTCTTCCCCAGTATTCTCTCCCATCTCAACATTCATTTTCGCATCATCTTGAATATGACCTAACTCCTTTTCATGTTCTGAAACTATTTGAGCGTCAGGAGTTGGTGTATCTTCTTCCTCAGTACTCTCATCCTTAGAAACTTCAATAATCGGATTGTTAGGAGTCGACCTTTCAGCAGAAGCTATTTCAGAAGAGGTTCGCTCAGAAGAACCATAGGACTCTGTGGGTTCATCTAGCTCCGTGAACTTTCCGAATTTTTCTAGTAGATATAACCCCTGAAACACAACTTTGCCTCTACGATTTTGCTTAATGAGTCCCACGGTGTGAGGACCCAAAGACTTCATGTCGAGAGTTTCTCCTTCCTTTCTCACATCTGGAAACTGAATATTAATAAACATTTGAGTAAAACGAGGATATAAGAGGATGGTGTCCTAGGTGGAGGCTCTAATGTTGATGACGAACTCATCCAATATGAATTTAGAAAAATTGAACCTCACTCCAGCAGCAAGAGAGAGGATAGCACCAGTTGTGCATTGAGAAATCTCATCCGCTCCTGACCTTCTGCACGAAACGCAACTAACGAACACGTGCACCAGGAACCTCCAATACGGATGCAGTAACTTCTTCGGTGTTGGTGGAGATTTTCCTTCATAGCTCATTCTTTGAAGAATTCGTTGAGCATCTTCAATCCCAATTTCGGTCGGGAAATTAGGTTAATCATCAATAAGCAGAGCCTATCGAATGAAACCTTCATTGATCACGATCTCACGTCCCTGAATCTTAGCTTTCACCGTGAAGTTACCATCATCATCCATGTTTGTACTGGCGGTCGCCCAAAATTCTCTGATCAGGTTCTGATACCAATTGTAAGTCCCTAATTTGCTTGTGTATCAAATGACTAATACAGCTTTGAACAATGTGGTTGACAATTTTAATATCTGTGATAAAGATGTTGAAACACCACTAGTCTCACAACCCTCCCCATCCAACGCACCCTTACTTGTCTCACAACCTAATAATGTTGCTTGTTCTTGTGAGAGAAGCAAGGGTGCAAGTAGGGAAAACAAATCTGATCAATGTAGTACAAGCTATAACAATAATAAGCAGATTTGTTTTAATTGCTGTACTAGTGGTCATATTGCAAGAAATTGTCAAAATCGTATGTTTGTGAGTTATAATCTCCCAAGAGGAGAAAACGAGTTCAGAGGAAGGTCTTTAAATAGAAACTCCTCTAGAAGTCGTTCTCAAAATGATGATTGGGCAGATGAACGGAATAGAAAACGAGTTCTTTTTCAAAGACATAAAAGGGTTTTTAATCACCTTGTCCCAGGCAGTCTGCCAAAAACGAGCACAGCCAAGCCAAGGTCAAACTCCTCACAAAGCAACAGTGGATCTTCAACCAACTCTGGTAGAAGTCACACATGCTTTAAGCAGACTGACAAACACTCCATGACTAAATCAACTGGGACATTTAGAAAACCTAATTATAAATGGCTGCCCAAACCCGCTCTCAATACATCATTTGTGTCCTCAGAAAAATCTAAATGTGACAAATCTGAAAAGGCATCGGGATCACCTAGGAAGGTCATGACCTGGGTGCCCAAATCTAATTAAACCCGCACATTTTGCAGGGACAGTTGCGGGGAAATGTCTTCAGACCCTGGTTCGTCGACAGCGGCTGTTCCCGGCATATGATGGGAGATATCGCCCAACTGCACAACATTCAATCATTTAATGGGGGATATATCTCTTTTGCGGGTGGAGATGGTGGTAAGATCACTCAAAGAGGAACCATCTCAAATGGAGTCTTAAGTTTCGAAAATGTGAATTTTGCTCCCGTGTTGAAACATAGTCTGTTAAGCGTTTCTCAGATCTGTGACAAGGGCTATTCTACGCATTTCACTGACAAGGAATGCATGATTCTAAAGCCAGGCTTTGTCATCCCAGAAGAATGGATTCTCGTAAAATCAAAAAGGGATGAGAACGCCTATATCATTGATATGAATAGAAATCTTCCAGAACAAGTTACGTGTCTTTTCTCCAAGATCTCTGAGCAAACTGCCATGTTGTGGCACCGAAGATTAGGGCATGCTAACGCCAAGAATCTAAATCTTCTTGCAAAGAATGAGATGGTCCGTGGGCTGCCCGTCAAGGACTTCATTACGTTTGAAAAATGTGTGTCATGTGCTCAAGGAAAGCATCATAGAAAGCCGCACTTGCCAAAACAGGTCAATTCAATTAGACAGGTTCTTCAATTACTTCATATGGATTTTTTTGGTCCAGTAAATGTTCTCAACATAAACAGAAGTTCTTACTGTCTGGTTTTGATTGATGATTTCTCTCGATTTCCGTGGGTCTTCTTTCTATCCAACAAAGTTGGTGTTTCTGAATTGATCAAGAAGTTCATAGTATTAGTTGAGAACCAGACCAACAATCGAGTGAAGGCGCTTCATACCGATTACGAAACAGAGTTAAAGAATACCGTTCTCGATCATTTCTGTGCGGAAAAGGGTATTTTGCGTCAATTTAGTTCGGCTCATACACCTCAACAAAATGGTGTTGCTGAAAGACGGAACAGAACGCTAAAAGACGTTGCAAGAACAATGTTGTGTGATTCAAAGCTGCCAGTTTTCTTCTGGGATGAGGCGATAAACATTGCCTGTTATGTTCAGAATCGAGTACTAATCAACGAAGCTCAGATGAAAACTCCATATGAAATCTACTATGCACACAAGCCATCAGTCATTCATTTCCATGTATTTGGCTGTCCTTGCACCCTCCTTCACTTAGATGCCAACCTGAAGTTTAATGTCAAGGCCGATGACTGTTATTTTGTAGGGTATGCTGCTCGCACTGCCTATAGAGTCTATAATAAGAAAACCAAACAGATTGTGGAATCCTATGACGTGCGTTGGTTGGAAGAAAATGATACAAACTCTAGAGTGGGTCCGGATTGTTTGTTTGATTACACATCGCTTTTCAAATCCTTAAATGTGTCTTCAAGTGATCTATCTAGACCTGAGTCGTATTGGAAGAGTATTTCTGAAGATGAAGACGAAGAAGTTGTGTACAAGCCTCTATCCACATCCTCTACCTCATCGAAGGGGAAGTCTAAAATTTCACTTGAGGGGGAGTCCTCCGCTGCACCAGAGGGGGAGTCTTCTGCAACATCTACGGGAGAGTCCTCTGCCACACCTCAAAGGGGGTCGACTATGCAATATGATAGTCCTCAATTAAAACGAACCAATTAAAAAACGACAAACACGACACGACACGAAAAAATAACATAATATAAAAATTAGTGTATTTAATTAATATTTAATCATACATAACACGAGAAACACGAAAAACACGACAAATAAATGCTAAATCGTGTCAATATCGTGTCGAATTTTGAACACGAACATGACACAACACGACATCGTGTTTTTTACACTTGACACAAACACGACACGAACACGAATTCGAATTTCAGTTTCATCCCAATTTTGTTTCGTATCGTGTATTTTTGTCGTGTAGTGTCCATAATTGCCACCCCTAATCTTCAGTCCAATCTGGTTCTCCTGATGCTGATACTACACCTCATATGTCAATGGAGAAAGAGTTCATTCCTAATGATGCTTCCGTTGTCTCTACAACTTTTATGGAATTACTCTTTCCTGATCTTATCGCAGATGAGTTTGTTGCAGAACCATCTGGCACTGCTCAACCAGCAAATGAAGGAGGTATCAATATTCACACTCTTCCTGTCTCTCTAAATGACATCAGCCAAGAAATACCTTCAAGGGTTCAACGCGATCATCCGATCGAAAATGTCATTGGTCAGCTAGGTGATGGTGTTAAAACTAGAAGTCAGAGTGGAGACGTGATTACGTGTCTGTACTCTTGCTTTATTTCTCAAATCGAGCCCAAGAATGTAGAAATGGCTCTAAATGAAACTAGTTGGGTGGATGCAATGCATGAGGAATTGCACCAATTTGAAAAACTCGGTGTTTGGAAGTTAGTTGAATTACCGAAGGGCAAGAAGTCTCTTGACACCCGATGGGTTTATCACAACAAGCAGGATGATTCAGGGGTCATTGTGCGAAACAAAGCTCGATTGGTAGTTCGTGGGTTTCGACAAGTCGAGGGTCTTGATTACACTGAAGTTTATGCTCCAGTAGCTTGCCTGGAGGCTATCCGTATCTTCCTAGCGTATGCCTCTTACATGAACTTTACCGTTTATCAAATGGATGTCAAGACCGCCTTTTTGTATGGCAAGGTGAAGGAAGAAATCTACGTTTATCAACCCCCTAGGTTTGTTGACTCGAAGTATCCTAATCATGTCTACAAATTGGGCAAGGCATTGTATGGCTTACATCAAGCTCCTAGAGCGTGGTATGCGACACTAACAAAGCATTTGCTCGAACATGGTTACTCTCGTGGCACTGTCGATCAAACTTTGTTCATAAAGCACATCGACAAGGACCAGATACTCGTACAAATATATGTCGATGATATTATCTTTGGATCAACCAGTCAACAACTTTGCAAGGAGTTCGAGGGTGTAATGAAGAAACGATTCGAAATGAGTTCATTGGGAGAAATGACCATGTTTTTGGGACTTCAGGTTAAATAGAATTCAACCGGAATCCTGCTACATCAAGCCAAGTATGTGGAGGATATTCTTGAGAAGTTCGAGTTTCGCGATGCTAAGCCTGCCGCAACACCAATGGCTGAAAGACCTCTTCTGACTCCAGATCCAGAAGGCGAATCCGTAGATCAAACTCTCTATCAATCCATGATCGGATCGTTGATGTATCTTACTGCAAGCCGACCAGACATCATGTTTGCAGTGTGTCAATGCGCATGTTATCAGGCTAATCCTAAACTTTCACATCTTATTACTGTCAAAAGAATTTTTCGGTATATCAAAGGAAGCCCTAAATTGGGTCTTTGGTATCCGAAGAATTCTGAATTTGATCTTTATGCTTTTACTGACAGTAATTATGGAGGTTGTGAGCTTGACAGGAAATCAACCTCAGGAGGATGTACTTACCTAGGTGACAAGCTAGTTTCATGGCAATGCAAGAAGCAACACACTGTCTCGACTTCCACAACAGAGGCGGAATATGTTGTTGCATCAGCTTGCTGCTCTCAAGTTATCTGGATCCAACATCAGCTGTTGGACTACGGTTTGAACTATTTTGAAACCCCCATCTATTGTGATAATGAAGCGGCAATTCAAATTGCTAAAAACCCAGTCCAACACTCTAAAACCAAGCACATCGACATTAAAATTCACTTTATCAGAGATTGTTTTGAACGATCATTAATCCGGCTAGAACAGGTCCACACTGATAATAATGTGGCGGACTTGTTCACAAAGCCATTTAACAAAGCTCGCTTCGATGTGCTTTTCGGATTTCTAAAAATGATATGTTTTGAGGATTAAGTTTTTTTTAATTATTATTTATTTATTTTATTTTTTCTCAAATTTGTTTTCAATTTTTTTAATTTCGTTAAGAACTTTCTTCTATTTTTTATTTTCTTTTGGTTTCCTGTTTTTTAGGCTAGATAAAAAATTTTGTTCTTTTAGGTTAGATTAAATTTGCGCATCGTTTTTTTATTTTAATTTTATTCTCATCCATGCACAAATTTAGGGGGAGAAATATAAAAATCCAAAAACAACAAAAATTAAAAAAAAAATTTATATATCGTTAACAATTTCGCTTGTGGGTATTATGATGGGAAATGAAATTAACAAGTGATAACGGGCAATCTGAATCGGTGTAACGTACCTAAGTTGAATCGTCTACGCTCTGTGTTCGATGCGCTGGTAGGCACGAAAGATTTTAAATGGATTTGACTAGGGAGAGTTGAACCTAATGAATTTAAGGACTTGACAAATTTTGACCTAGTTAGATCCGTTTAACCTGATTTCACGACACTCGGATAGGTTGAGCAGGGAGATATACATGGGAATCTACCGGTTACATTAAATAACCCGTATCTAGAACTGTGGATTCACTTTTCCTCGATGTGCGGATTATGTCCTTAATTCTGGTTGGATGGGGCGACTGGTAAATTCCGATAAATTAGGTCTGTAGAATATCATTTTCTTTCTTTCCGTCTGTTACCCATATGTTGTCTCCTTTGCGTGACTTCCAATCCGACCTGGTACACAACATATGCACCTCTATTTCTCTACATGTTATATATATATATATGAAATTCCTCTTATCTGTTAGCCATATGTTGTTTCCTTTGCGTGACCTCTAATCCGACCTGGTACACAACATATGCAACCTTCTACTTCTCAACCCCTCTGAAACAATAAGTAATAGAATTCTAAATTTATCCTCTCTCTGAATGGTTGTCTGCTCACCCGGTGTAAGGAGTACTCTGGAAGTTCTTGATGGCTGGGGCATGTCAGGAAGTGGGAAACACGTTCTGGTACACTTAAAATTGAACACATACAGATTGTTTGTAGATCTCGCTGCTCGATTTAGATGGACAACAATATCCTTGGTTATAGTCATTTAAATGGTCATAAGAAAATTTTATTTAAGAATTAGGGCCAATCATGATAATAAAGTTACAATTAGATATATGCATGTATCATGTCATTGGTAAATTGTCCAAAATTGTCACAGATTTTTCGTGTTTAAGTGGACCACAATACTGGCGATCGATCAGACGAAGATGTGAAGATAAGGGTACCGACAAGTGGAATAAGGTTGTCCAACAACTTTGATCCCAAATCACTCTTAAAGTTAGCTATTATTTTTATTTTTGTTAAGTTTGTTCATAGTGTTCTTCTAATTTAAATATTAGGGGAGAATTAAAATTTTTGAAAAACCAAACAAAAATCAGAAAATAAAAAAAATAAAAAAAAGGTTTTAATTCTTGTTCAGAAAAAATTTTAAAAAAATCCAAAAATATTTTTTGTTTCTGTTTTAATTTGTTCTAAGTTTTCGTTTAGTTTTGTTTTGTCTTGAAAAGTGATTTTAGGTGAAGATGAAATTCATGGAGTTTGTGTCGAAGATTTTTGAGCCAAAGGCTTCGTTCGTGAGCATCGAAGAATTCTCATTCGAAGGAGCAAGAAATGAAGATTATTCTTTCAAATTATATCTTTCAACCCCAGAAGCAAGGTGAAGCTGAAATTGAAGATTATGTGATGGATTGCATTGAAGCCTCCTCAATCAGTCTGCTGCTATCTAAGAACCTGCTGAAGTGATCCAGAAGATTTGTTCTCTCTGATGTTCTCTCTGAAAATTCTCAAGCTGAAAGCGCCATCTTTCAAGAATTAGTACATCAAGCCTCCTCACCCAATGTGCGTTCAATGCTAAATTCTGAAGAAAACCTCAAGTGCTCAAGATGATGTCATTCATTGAAGATTCATATGTTCATCCTGATGCTGTGAAGAAATCGAAGGTTAAAGCTAAAGCCAAGCTCCCAATGAAGATTAACAAGAAGAGCCAGCTACTTTTTAAGGGGAGCTTGTTGGGTCATTAAGAAAAGAAAGTTATAAACCAAGGGGGAGATTGTTGGGTCAAAATATGGTTTATACTTTGCTTTTCTGGGCAATTGTATTTCTGATAAGTTATTAATAAACTTGATGATCGATTAGATCTTCTTAACAGGTAATGCGATAAAGTAAAAACAGTAAATAACACAAGTATAGATCAAGATGTGTCGAATGATTAGATCAAACAATCCTCAGCAGAGCTCGACTAAGAACTTCCGCTGTAGAGGATTTTAGGGTTACAAGAATGATAATAATAAACTTCTGAATAAATCTCTTATCGTGCTATTCTATCGTTACTTTCTAGGATGCATGCAAGCTCCTATATATACTAAACCCTACTAAACTCATGGATGGACAGGCCCATACCGGAGATACAAAATGGACTAGCTAACAAGCCCAATAGACTCAATACATTACACAAAACACGACCCAACAATCTCCCCCTTTACGTCAAATTGGAGCGAGACTACTTCTTCTTCTTGCTTGGGCCAGCAGCGGGAGCCTTCTTTACAGTATCAAACAGACGTGTGATAAGAGCAAGGATAGTCTGTCTGAACCGAATGTACCATTGAATCATATCATCAAAGTACTTGATATCATCCGCTGTGTTCTGCTTGCATCTGTGGATAGACCCGTTGAACGGAAACTTTGAAGCATCCGACACAATGATCTTCATGGTATGGAAGGTACCAATCGAAGACATTGGAGCACCAGCAACAATGGGGACGTGGTACTTGTCCATAACCCATTTCGTGATAATGGTCCAGAACCGAGCATACGAAATCTCTGAATGTCTGGAAGTGGAGGAGAGACTCTGAATAAGTTGTTGCCACAGATGGGACCCGTAGTCCATGTTGATTCCATTGTAGATACCATACATTATGGAGAGAAATAAACGGCTGGC
Organism: Lactuca sativa; assembly: GCF_002870075.4. Taxonomy (NCBI): domain Eukaryota; kingdom Viridiplantae; phylum Streptophyta; class Magnoliopsida; order Asterales; family Asteraceae; genus Lactuca; species Lactuca sativa. Next base: position 170,918,222 of record NC_056624.2, on the reverse strand, counting down.
TCCATCAGACCCGGCACTTCGTTCAGATAAACCCTTGAACAAAACAGTGAACATCCCATTCCACTGTGGAGGTAGGCACGACTTCTTTAATTTCGTCACCGTAGTAAGCACCTCCGTGTATCCCATGTTGTAGAACATGTTGAACAAATGACCCATGGGGATTGATTCCGGATTGACCCTGGAAGAATCCACGTCAAACCCAAACAATGAGCAAAACCGCTGCTTTGAAATCGACGCCTTGTGCTCATAGACATCAAAGAAGATTATGTCGACGACCTTGTCGTAGTGAGCGGTGGCAAAGATCTGTGACAAGAATTCCATCGGAACAGTTTCAGCCCTGGTAAGTGCAGGAGCGATTGGAGAAAACTTCAGACACTCGATGATGGGGAACATGAATGCGTCATACGATTGAGGAGTTAAATCGATGATCAAGCTTTGCTGTGGGCGAATGGGCAAAATGTGGGACGTTGCGTGAACTGAGGAAGAATATGCCATTGCTATGAAGAAAGTAGAGGAGATGATGAACAGTGAAGGTTTAAGGATTTCTTGCTCTCTGAGAATTTTAATTACAGTAAAAAGGTAAATGGTGGGTTACACTGCCTTTTATAGTGAGGGTAAAGGAGAGAGAAAAATCTTCCCAAATCTTCAATTGAAAAACGAAGGGTTTTTCGGAAATGACTGATTCGTGACAGTTGGCATGCCAATGATCACGCATGAGAGAGAATGCCAGTCCCCTAATAACACGCCTTCCCATCAGGCGCCGTTTGGAGATGAAACGGTTCAGATTCACACGCTTCCCTCTTGCGCCGTTTGAAATCAAATCGATTAGACTCCCGCCTGAGTCATCATGTCGTCATCTTATCCCATTAGAATAAAACAGCATCTTTAAAAAAAATCTCCCACGTGGATCAATATTTACCACATCCTTAAACAAATCACCAATCCAATTAAAATGCCTTGTAATTAATAGAACCTGAATTTTTGAAAATCAAAGATTTTCGTGCTTAGGGTGTAAAAGAAAAGAAATAAAGCAACACTTTTGGGAAAATATGTGATGTCAATAAAGACACGAAACAAATGATCCCGGGCACGAATCTCTTCCTTCAAAGTCAAGAGAGACTTTAAAGTGTTTGTGTGGTTTCCCGTTGAATATCGATCAAACACTTATTAAGAAGTGTTGAAAGGCTTCTTTTAACTTAGGCTTATGAGGGTGGATATCGCTTCGATTCAAAATTCCTAATCTTGATATAAGACAGAAATCGAACGAAGTACTTGTGAGATCGGTGTAGTCTATTGAACAAGTAGGTTAAAGATAATTTAATTTAGCTAGGAAATTTATAAAATCTCAACAAAAATTAAAACTGGATCCCAAGGGAAGAAATGTTATGGGCGTTAACAATTTCATAGGAATCGCTCAAAAGAAAATTAGAGATTTCATGTGGTACATTCGTCAATTCATTAGTGAAAGCTTGACCAAATTAATTGTTCACCGTTAATGCATAATGGGTATTGAATTTCGGGTTTCACTTAGCACGTAGTGACACAAAGCTAAGATCATGAACACAGAAATTGTGCAACCATAAACCTCAGTGGTAATTTCTGAGAGTCTCAAGGGTTACGTTTGTGAAGCGAATGTGATGGAGAAATGCAATGTAGATGGTGTAAAGAAATCAAATTACCTCTGCTATAAAAAAATAGGACCAAGCAGAAAACTCATATCTCATGTGAGAAGAGAGTTAGGTAGCTCATGATTAGAATAAATAAGAAAACCTAATTGGGAAGACAAGTTTTGTTTATACCAAGTCAGTAAGGCCTATTATTCAGAATCGGGTGAGGCTTTGGACACATACAGCAACATGCTTCTAGGGACACTTAGCTAATGAAAATGATACACCCACAAGAAAAGGAAAAAAAAATAAAAACCAAGCAAAATAAGATAATAAAAATAAAATATTTTTGGAGTTTTTGAATTTATGGAAGAAAAGAAAAAAATATTTTTGGAATTTTTAATAAAAAATAAAAAGAATAAGACACACAAAAAATGGGAACTGAACACGAGCGTTCGGTCTATTTCGGTTTGAGAAAAACTTTGGAACCGAACCCGAGCGTTCGGTCTATTTCGGGTGAGAAAAATTTTGGAACCGAACCCGAACGTTCGGTTGAATTCGGTCGCCAAAGAAAATAGATTTGAAAAAAGAGAATAACTTTGACAATAAGAGAAATGAATTTGGAAAATTTATACATAAGATCTACAACCAAAGAAACTACCTTTGAGTGATGAGCGAAAAGCAGATAATGCAACCGAACCCGAGCGTCCGGTTCTTTTCGGTACATTAGCACAAGACCCGAACCCGAACGTTCGGTCTATTTCGCTTCTTGCTTTTGAGCTTGAGAGGTAATTTTTGGTACTGACTCTGATTCCATCATACCTAGCCCTTGTAGTATTTTGTTAAAAGATGCTTCAGGAAGAGCTTTGGTGAAGATGTCAGCCAGTTGATCAGTGGTTCGAACAAAGTGTATTTCGACGTTCCCATCTTCCACATGATCCTTAATGAAGTGATACCTCAGTGCTATGTGCTTAGTCTTGGAGTGTTGTACTGGGTTATGACAGATCCTAATTGCACTTTCAGAGTCGCAATATAGTGGGATCTTTTTCATATTGAGTCCATAGTCCCTGAGTTGGCTTTGGATCCAAATCACTTGAGGAGTACAGGAGGCAGTTGCGATGTATTCTGCCTCAGCGGTAGACAGGGATACACAGGTTTGTTTCTTTGATTGCCAACTAACCAACTTCCCGTCAAGGAATTGGCAGCCTCCAGTGGTGCTTTTCATGTCTAGTCCACAACCTCCAAGGTCTGCATCTGAGTAGTCTTGAACGAAAAAACCTGAGTTGGATGGACACCATAAGCCGAGAGAGGTAGTTCGCTTGAGATACCGGAGTATGTTCTTCATTGCAAGCATGTGAGGTTCACGAGGATTTGCCTGAAATCTAGCACAATAACAAACAGAAAACATTAAATCAGGCCTGCTAGCAGTAAGGTACATTAAAGAACCGATCATTTGGCGATATAGCGTAATGTCGACTGCTGGATTATCCAAGGATGGAGTGAGCTTGGTGCCGAACGCCATTGGAACTTTAACCTTTGAGTCTCCCATCATGCCAAATTTAGCAAGGAGAGTCTTCGTGTAAGCTTCCTGGTTAATAAAGATGCCTTCGGGTCCCTGTCTAATATTTAAACCAAGGAAAAAGTTAATTGGACCCATTGAGCTCATTTCAAATTTAGTCTCCATCAGCTTTCTGAATTCAGCCGTTAAGCTAGGATTCGTTGAGCCAAAGATGATATCATCGACATAGATTTGAACAATCATAAGGTGGTTACCTTCCTTCTTACGAAAGAAGGTTGGGTCAACCGAACCTTGTTTGAATTTGGACATCTTTAAAAACTTGGTTAGCGTTTCATACCAGGCCCTCGGTGCTTGTTTCAGTCCATATACCGCTTTGTCCAGAATATAACAATGATTGGGGTATTTTTCATTGACAAATCCAGGTGGTTGCTCCACGTACACCGTTTCTTCGAGTTCTCCATTTAGAAATGCGCACCTACGTCCATTTGGAAGACCTCAAAGTTCTTGTGTGCAGCATAGGCAAGAAATATTCGAACAGATTCCAGCCTAGCCACAGGAGCAAAAGTTTCCTCATAATCGATTCCTTCCTCCTGGCCGTATCCTTTCACCACTAGACGAGCTTTGTTTCCAATCACATTGCCTTCCTTGTCCATCTTATTTCTAAAGACCCATTTGAGACCAACAACCGAGGCATCTTGAGGAGTTGGAATAAGGTGTCAAACGTTATTTCTTTCGAATTCATTAAGTTCGTCTTGCATAGCTTGAACCCAATCGGAGTGATCAAGAGCAGTGTTAACTGTCTTTGGTTCAACTTTTGAGACGAAGGAGTTAAACATACAGAACTCTACTTTTGAAAATAAGGAAGTTTGCTTAGCCTTTAGTTGAGATCGGGTCAGGACCTTTTCAGAGACATTACCGACAACCTGTGAAACAGGATGATCTCTGGTCCATTTAACAAGAGGAGGGTAATTTGGATCATAGGATGGATCCAATTTAGCATTTACCATCTCTTCTAGTTCAGATTGACTATCATCGTCATAAGATATATCAGCATTCTCCCCCTCGACAGATGAGCTTTCAGGTGTAACTTGACTTTCCGGAGCTACAGGAGTTTCGGGTGGTGTTGAGCTTTCGGGTACCACAGGACTTTCGGGTACAGATTGGCTATCGGGTATAGCTGAGCATTCGGGAGTAGCTGGAGAACAGTTCTCCCCCTCAATATGTGAGCCCGGCTGTGAAGAAGAAGGTGGATCCTCCCCCCTCAACTGAAGCATCGTGCTGTGGAGGGTCGTTGGAACTTGATCCTCCTGCATTCATTTGCTTGGCAGCATTTTTGATGAGTTGCTTCAGATGATCTACTTTGTTGTCTGCTGCACTAGCTTCCGAGAGAGTGGCCTTCTCTAGTTCATCGAATAACTCAACAAACTTCTCAAATAGGTTTGCAATCAAGGCTGTTACTTGGCCTGTTTGAGAAAAAATTCTCCAACTGTGTCTTCACTGGCCTTCAGCTTTTTGACATAGCTGTCATCGAAAGTCACATAATAAGTTTCTTCAATCTTCCTCGAACGTTTGTTCAAAACCCTGTATGCTTTCGAAGTGAGAGAGTATCCCAGAAATATCCCTTCATCGACTTTCACATCAAACTTGTTATGATGTTCTTTAGAATTGAAGATGAAACATCGTGAGCCGAATACGTGGAAGAATTTGACATTTGGCTTCCTGTTGTTGATGATCTCATAAGGAGTGAGATTAAAGCGTTTATTGAGATAAGACCTGTTCTGCGTCAAACATGCTGCAGCAATAGCATCAGCCCAAAAATATAAAGGTAAAGAGGCAAAACTTAGTATGGTTCGGACCGCCTCACACAAAGATCGGTTTCGTCTTTCAACAATCCCGTTTTGTTGAGGGGTGTAGGGAGCTGGGAAGTTGTGACTGGTTCCTTTTTATGCCAAGAAGTCTTCGAATTCTTTATTTTTGAACTCCAGCCCATTGTCGCTCCTGATGTTGCGAACGACTTTCCT